>NC_141157.1:4114748-4299748 GCF_053477565.2 Lygodium microphyllum | reverse complement strand
CTCACTTACTCTACACACACATGCACACACACACACACACACAATCTGTGTGTGTGTGTCTCCTTATTTTCATGTTTCTCTCTTTGTAACTATTTTCAAGCTTCTCTAGGAGGGTGTATGTATGTGTATGTGTATGTACATATGTGTGTGTGTGTGTGTGTGTGTGTGTGTGTGTGTGTGTGTGTGTGTGTGTGTGTGTGTGTGTGTGTGTGTGTGTGTGTGTGTGTGTGTGTGTGTACTTATGTGTGTGCCTTTCTAGTTGTCATTCACATCCACCTACCCCATCCTCTCTCTCTCTCTCTCTCTCTCTCTCTCTCTCATTTGAGTTGGCTCTCAATCTAGTTTTTGGAGAATAAACTTGTCCCATCTCAAATTCAATGGAGTTTCACCACATAACCACCCTTCTCTTAGCGTCCCTTCTTCTCATTGTGTTTGCATTGGTACCTTTCTAGCTCTTTCTTGGCTCTGTCTACAACTTTCTTGTCTAAATTCAAAATTCAACTCCTCACTAACTCTTCTTCAACAATATTCTTTAGCAAGTTAGTATCATTGATTGTCTTTACTTGCAACTTTATGCATAAAAAACATGAGAGAGATAGAGAGTTAGAGAGAGAATTTGTGAGAGATTAAAAAAGAGTGTGGATTGAGAGAGAGAGAGAGAGCATGCACATGTACATGTGTGTGTGTGTGTGTGTGTGTGTGTGTGTGTGTGTGTGTGTGTGTGTGTGTGTGTGTGTGTGTGTGTGTGTGTGTGTGTGTGTGTGTGTGTGTGTGTGTGTGTGTGTGTGTGTGTGTGTGTGTGTGTGTGTGTGAAAGAGTAAATTCAAAGAGAGAGAGAGAGAGAGAGAGAGAGAGAGAGAGAGAGAGAGAGAGAGAGTGTGTGTGTGTGTGTGTGTGTGTGTGTGTGCGTGTGGTTCAAGATTCAAAGAGGGAGAGAGATAGAAATTGAGCAATCTCAAAGAGCAGAGTACTCTCATGCTTCTTCTTCATTATTCATCCATCTAGATTACACACCTTAAACTAGTGGCATAATAAGGGATAAGTCACACTAGGTCTAATTAACCATCATACTAACTAGAGTTAGGTCTAGTTTTCTTGACTTATTTAACATACACACACATGCAGGTGACAATTAAGGTCTACAGATGTGTTGGGTATGACATATGAGCTTGATTCTTCACGCTCCCCCTCAAGCTCAAGTTACCTCCTGTATCCCAAGCAATAATCTGAAATAAGTAAAATTATCTCTACCAACAAGTGACTTGGTAAATATATCCACCACTTGGTCTTCTATCTTCACATGGATAAGATCTATTTTGCCTCCAAGTACCATTTCCCTAATGAAATGGTAATACACCTCAATGTGCTTTGATCTTGCATGATAAATAGGGTTACTTGCTATAAGCATCCTATTCATGTTGTTACAATATAGCTTGATTGGTTTATCCACTATACTCCCAAATCATCTAACATCTTAACTAGCCAAATAGCGTTACATGCAGCTAAGACTACACCTATATATTATGCTTCAGTACAACTTGAGAGAGCCATAGGGGTTGCTTTTTACTACTCTAGCTAATCATGTTGTTGGCAAGACCAAATGCATACCCACTTGTCGATCTTCTGTTGTATGCACACCTAGCCCAATCTGCATCACTATCTCTTGTAAGCTCAAGAGGCTTACCATACTCATAAAATAATCCATAATGTAGTGTAGCCTTTACATACCTCATAATCCTTCTCACTGCATCTAAAAAAGGTTCCCTTGGCCTTTGCATGAACCGACTGATCAACCTAAATGCATAACTAAGATCCAGTTGAGTGATGGAAGATAAATCAAGCTACCAACCATCTATTTGTACATAGTCACATTCTCAATCTCATTTCATGTATCAGCTATCAACTTGACATTCTGCCCTAATGGAGTATCCATGGTCTTGCACTCTAGCATAGCATACTTTTCTACCATATTATGTGCATACTACTTTTGTAACATCCAGATTCCTTGAGGTGTGTATATGACCTCAATACCAAGGAAAAATTTCAGCTTTCCAAGTCTTCTATCTGAAACTCTTTCTATAGCATAGATTTAATCTCATCAATTCCTTGCGTATCATCACCTACGATAACCAGATCATCTACATAAAGCACCAAAATCACATAGCCTTTCTTTGTCTTCTTTAATAAACAAGATATGATTAGCTTGCCCATCTAAAAAGTAATTCTTTGTAAGTATAGGCTAATTTTTGCATTCCCGATCATGGTGCCTGTTTCAAACCATACAATGCTTTCTTTAAATCTACAAAAATAAGATGGATATTTAGCATGTACATATCCTTTTCTTATCCATATAGAATTCTTCCATCAAGTCACCATTCAAAAAAGCATTCTTTACGTCCATATGATAGAGGTTCCAACATTTGGATGCAACTAATGCAATGACAGTCTATATATTTCACAATGGCTACCAACGGTAGAACCAGACAATGAAATGCTATGGTCACTGAAGGATGATGATAGACTGACTGGAGATGTGGTGGTTGGAAATGGGGTAGAAAAAAGAATGGATGCCTCAATGGAAGAGAAGGTGAATCACTTTTGTATGTTGTACCATGCCTCCATGGAGACGTGGCTCGCCAAGTACCAGATTGCAAGGCAAGATTGAGAGGAAGCGCGAGCTGAATCCCGACGTAGTACACGTCATCGATCGATTCGATATCCCGAAGGCATGGAGGAGATGCCGCGGTTTATGTCAACGCGATGGTTGTATGGAGCCTTGACCGCAACATCTCGCGAAGGGACAGAGGTCTCAATGGAGGAGTGGGAATTCTCAAGGGGATGTAGTCCAAAGGTGATGAGGGGTTTAGAATCTATCGTATCTAAATTTTATATGCGATATCTAATTTGAGTGTTTCAATGTACAGTACAAAATATATAGTGCATCATGGTCACGCGGACGGCATTTTCGTGTGGAGGGTATTGACAAAATGCGCTCCACAATGGACTGTGGTGTCATGGCAAGGTTTGAGCAAGAGAGCCAGCGATGAGCAACGGATCCAAACACGGTTGTGGATGAGATGGAGTATTTTGGGAACTTGCAAAGTATTATTATGGTGGATTACCGTAGCTTCTCCATGATACTATTCGATGTGCAGTGGTTCAAAGTGGTACTTGGAGGAGCTGGAGCAACAGTTCGACGAGGTCCATCTGGATTTCTCGAAATAGATTCCGAAAAAAAATGGAAGGATTTGTGGGACACCTTTGTGTTGCCGGCCCATTGTGAACAGGTGCATGGAGTCATTTGCTTGCTAATTGTATTGCGATATGGTTTATGTCAGAATGGTTTGAACTCTCTTGTATGTGTTTGTGAACAGGTAATCTTCTATCCAAACCTCCGACAATCTCAATGGTGGTATGTTATACCTTCAACTCCCCGAAGTGCGAGAGTATATGATCAAAGCGATGTTCCGAGCATAGATGAAGATAATATGCAAATAGAGGGGTTGATATTGCAAGGGGTGGAGGCCGTCGAAAGCTTGGAGCCAGTATCGGCTAACAATGATGGAAATACAGGAGTCCAAGAATTTTTGGAGAACGAGGTGGACTCATTATTTTGTGGTGACATGTCTATCAACCTTCCAGTGTATGCGGAGTTGTGTCACGAGATTAACATGGGACCATAGGATACTTCATCCTTGGAGCATCCACTTACTCAATTCGTTGACCAATCTCTTATAAAGATATATAAGATATGCATTTTAGGTGAGATTTTTTAAAAATGATTTATATTACTATGCTTTATATGATTTAAATTGATTATTCTAACATCATTTTTTGTTTGTGCAGGTGACATTTTCAGGATGAGTCGAGAGATGAGCGATGAGGAGTTGCAGGACATCTTCGCACGCATGTCTCCAGACCAGCTCACGAGATTCAGAGAGATGGCAGACCAGGAGCTGTCTCGTTCTTCATCAGGGCGCTCTGCTAGATCTGCTTTAGCGCGATCGGATGCTTCGACTTCGAGCAGATGATCTTGACGCTCACGACTTGGGCCAGAGGGAGGGAGTGCATCGAGATCAGGGGGATACTACTGTGGAGACACGGATGTGGTGTCTCCGTCTCACCTGTGGGGACATCTACTCCAGTTACTCTGACTTTTGCGCAGTCGTCAGCAGGTGGCACCCCTTTGGGTGCCACTCCGAGAGAGATTACCCCCGTCGGTACACTGGATGCAGAGGGGTCTCCTGGATATGCCCAGGAGCGTGGACATAGATGGGAGAGGACCCATCTTAGACAGACTCCTAGGGGTTATGGATATCTGGTCGATAGTAGGTCAGGAGCCATCATCATGAATAATGAGGGGAGGAGGGTGATGGCTCGCATGAGAGAGTTGTGCCAACAAGTTTTTCAGCTCAACGTCTTGGATCATTGGAAGAACATATTGGAGAGGAGAAAGGACTACATAGTAGCATCCTTGCACGAGGAGTTTCCGGTGCTAGTCACAGTAGATAGATTCTCTATGGGCTGGATGATGGATTGCATGCGTGCATACATGTCACATAGACGATCCGATGCACACAAGGCAATCAAGAGTGGGGCTGCAAAGCCCAAGTGGTTAGATGCAGACGACTGGCGCCGACTGAGGGAGGAGGCTACAGATTCTCCAGGACGTTGGAGTTAGCAGCGCGAGGCGGCGAGGGCACAACTCGAGGCCGGAGTGGTCCATCATCTTGGGAGTGGCGGCCACATGACATATTTGGAGGACTTTGTAAGTTTTCTTTTGTTTTGCTTGTTTTTTTTTTGAAATATTCTTTGTACTGACAATCATGTTTCTAACAGTTAGCATTTTGTTTTCTTTGTAGCACTCCATTACAAATCGTGATCCGACCGGCCTTGAGACTTGATATACAGAGAGGCACGGTCTCAATGCATTGATCGACCGATTGTATAGACGCGGTGGCCCTGTAAGTCACTCATCTTTATTGTCTGTAGTTACCATGAGATATTTGAATGCATTATTGTATGGCGGATTGATGTGTTGTTTCTTTTTCTGCAGAGTCTGTTCGATGCTCCTTTGTGGCGGGACGAGCTTTCGGGGGACGAGGATTTGTAGCTCGCCCTTGGATCCCTGGAGCTCACACACCTTTATTTTTGAGTCGCCTGATCTATGTAGACATTTTCTATGTATTAGTGATATCCTATCATGATTGTACCAATCACTTTTTATGAGATCATGTATTTATTTCATGTATCAGTTTTGAGATTTCAGTATACATTCTTTTTGTTTGCACAAATTTTTTTTTATCCCTGTTACCGTCGCTATTAACATCGCAAATTTTACTGCTCGCATCGCTATTGCCGTCGCTATGCGTGTCGCAAAACATCGGTATTAGCGTCGCTATTGGCGTCACAAATGCGACACTGATAGCGACACTGATAGCGACTCTAATAGTGACGCCAATACCAACGTTTCTATGGCATCGTTAATAACAACGCTTTTTGTGACGATGGGGGTGAATTTTGTTGTTTGTATTTTCATTGCTTTAAACGTCGGTATAAGGCCTATATCTTGTAGTGCCCGGTTTTCTCCAAAGAAGATCATAAAGCCCTTTTCCGCAAGCACCATTCATCCGAAGTCCCGTGAAGGAATCTCCCATGTACGAGGGAGAGAGGCAAAGATCTTGAGGCTACGTACCAAGGCGAGTAATTCGTAAACCGCGAAGGCAAACCAGAAGCCGAAATCACGCCTACGATGGCCCCTAAAAAGTCACAAGGCGCGCGTGCAAGAGGATCTTCTCCTGGTATTCACGTGGATATCTCCCCGAGCCCACAAGTCCAAGTTTTCTTTCTATTTTGATTTCAGTAAAAGTATTGCATTATGCATGATAATTTCATGGACTAGGATGCACCTATGCATGTCAAATCCACCTAGTTAAACGCAATTGGAAATAAATTGGCTATTTAGAATTTACTAGAATTAACTCATGATACGAAATTGGTCATTGGTACTTTCAATGGAGTGAACGAAAAAAACATAAGGTGTCTATGCATTTTAGGACCCTATTAGCAAGTTGCCTTTTGTGAATTTCAAAGTGACGATCTAGAATGCCTATTGCCTATCTTTACAAGGTCAAAATTATTAAAGTGCACCTTTGATTAGGCATGGAAAGTTTAATGGCATGTTGCATTTTTAGACAAATCTCCTTTGTAATGATTCATTAAGGAAGTCATTATCAACCATAGGAAATAGCAAAGCATGGAAAAGATTTAAGGGTTGCATGAAATAGGTTAACTCTAGCTTCAATTGCCATGAATCTCATTTAACTACGTAGTAGTTAGGAAAAGGTTGCATGTTGCACATTCATCGTACGCAAGAATTTCATTCATCAAGAGTTGTACTTAGGGAAAAGCTACATGGTTAATTTAAGCATGAAATCATAAAAGCTTAGAAAAAGAATAGTGGCATGATTCGTGAATGCAAGTCCTAGTAGGATCAATGGAGGTTATGCTGAAATTTAACATGCATTTTTGTCTTAACAAGAAAATTTAGGGATTGTGAATCTAGTCGTATGTAGAGGCAATAAATCGCGTGCTTACGTGAATTGTGATGTAATGCAACTAGTTTTCCCCTTTTAGATCAAGTTAACATCTCTAAGAGTGGTTCGTCCTTGTCGCAAGACAAGTAGATCGAATTACCTAAATCACCTAATCCGCAAAGGATTCGCATAGGATGGTTCAATTGATACAACAAATACTCCAAGTGCTAACTAGGGTTTAGCACATTAAGGACTCGACCTAGTTTTACACTTGTTGCCAAGTCGAAACCCTTATACCCAAAGGTCCTACCCACATTCACGGAATGTAGGGACAATTAGACACACTTACAAGAAACGATCTAGGGTTTCTACCTTAAGGATCACTCGTTCAAATGATGAAACTTGGATTGAGACGGAATCCCTAGGACCGAACGTTGTCGGCCTAGTGCAATTAGGAATGGGATGGATAAGAAGACACCCTAGACCATGCTTCTTGTCTAATCATAATTCCGTGACCAGAAAACACCATTAGATGGGCAAAATGACCCCATGGAATAGATGCGACACTTGTGCAACAAGTTGCAATGTCACATGGTCTTGTGGTTTGATCAGAAGAGAGTTGCCATTCCTTGGAATGAGGTTGGCAGGTTCTTGAGCAAGTTTAACTTACTAAAGGATGAGAAGTCATCTTGTTATATCACCTTCTTGGGAAAAGTTGCCAAGTTAAGGGAGTTAGGTATTTGCTTGGGAATAAAGGATTAATCAATAATTGGAGACACATGGTCGCCAGGATTTACTGTTAATAAAACCTAAGGTATTGGTTAAGTTGGGTTAATAGGGTATGGCCCTAACCCAAGGACAAAAGGGTGAACAAAAAAACCCTTGAGGATCTTGCCAAGTTGCAATTGATCTCGGTTCGAATGCTAGATGCATTCGAAGATAAGAATTCACTCCTTAGCAGTTGGCCAAATAAACGACCACTGAAATTGATTGTGCTTATAACAGTTTAGAGAGCATTGTTTGCATTGTTTGCTCAAGGAACTAATGGATGGAAATATATTTGATGCTTCAAGCTGAAGGCCTGAAGGGAGAGGCAGCTTCAGTTACCCCTGACTGTTTGCCTGACCCCAACCAAGGGGGTTGTTAGCCGTGTCGGGAACATGGACCGAACCCGCCACGTGAGGTCTCTCCGTTGAGCACTACTTGGAGTAGGAGGATGCTTGGGTGCCAAGGGGGGCTCTGGCCATAAATCCCTTGCCTTCTAGGCCCTACACAAGAGGCCAACGTGACTCCGGATTGGATCTCGAGGCCCGCATACTAGTTTATAGGCAGAATCTTGGATTAGTAATCCCTGTGGATTGCTGGATAGCCTTCGAGCAGATTATGGATAGCCTTTGGTCGGATTATGGATTAGCCTGTTGGCTGGACTTTATGGATGTATTCCAAAGATAAATAAGATAACCTGTTGTAAAGGAACTTGTTTGACACTGCTTTTCTATGTCAAGTGCTAAGATTACGTGAAGGAATCAGTGTCTAACGGGCTAATTAAGGAAGCTGCTTGATGCATGTCCAACTAAATGTGGTAGGTAATTAGACAACTAAAGCAACCTTGAGGAAAGTGTGGTGGATGTGGCCATGGGTCCGTCCTTCGGATGGGTGGTCCCGGTTGGCCGAGAACTTTTCTCGATTGTAATGGACAGCAAGGAGCTCTTCTCAAAGAAATGAATAGTAAGGGCGTTGACTAGAGTTTAGGTTACAAAAATCCCGATTTATGTTGTTTTAGGGGAACGGAATGGGACTATGCCTTATGGGCAGAGAGGTCGAGCCTTGCATCCCTCTCGTTTCCCATTCTCCTTGAACCAAGTGCAATATGAGTCTGCTTCGTCCCTGGCGTTTCTGCGCAAAGTAGTTCGCTTGGGATTCGACGCTAGTTTCCGTTTAGGAAAAAGACCATTAGGGGAAGCCCTGATTCAGGTCAGTCCTAAGTGGGAACGGCCGGAATACTTCCGCTACGTAGCAGACGTGGAAAGTCCTAGATCGCAAACCCCGTAACATTCCATGGGAGTGCCGGGTGGAGCTTTCTAGACTCTCTTTTTGATGGACTACTAAGTTGTGTCCTCAAAGGGAACAGGTGGACACATTACAATATCAGAAGTAGATTTCACAAGGGCTGGACTTGTACAATCTTTTGCAATGTGGCCTTCTTGTTTGCATCGGCTGCATAAGGGCTTGTAATCCATAGATCTTCTAGGGTTTGGACAATTCGAGGAGATATGACTCTTTTCTCTACATTTGTAACATTCCACCTCGGATCTTTGACCACCGCCAGACTATCGTCCTCTGTAACTTTTAGAGGGAAACCTCCTTGGACCTAAATTAAGACCAAACTCCCTAGGCTTTGGTCCAATGTCTTGTATTGTCATTTTAGATTCTAGTAAGTTGAATCTTGCGTTTTCATCTTTTTGTCTTCGTTCATGCATCTCTTTCAAAGAGCAGAATATCCATTGTATGGTTTTTCCTCAAACAGTAGGAATAGAAGGCTCTAGGAATTGTTGGTTTTCGAGTACAGTCAATGGCTAAATGTCCCACTTGATGGCACTTTCTGCACCATGTACTAGAACACATCACATCTCTTCCACCTCCCGCAGGAGTGGATATATTGGTAGTATTGACCTTCAGCATCTGTAGCTGATCTATAATCACATCCATAAGCTCTTTCACAGATATAGTGAATCAAAGGGGTGTGATTGTGTGATTTGAATGTTAATCCAAGTTAAAATTGGCATATATTTTTCTTTACAGGATGTAGGTGTAGGACGTACCAAGAGAAAGAGAGATATTCATTTTCAATTGGAGGATGAATATGCACCAATGTTCAAAAGAACTGTGGAAAGGGATGATGCAATAAGATATAGGATACAATAAGAAAGAAATGCACGGAAAAAAATGTGGACCTTTGGATTGATGGGTGCATTTATCCGCCCAATCCAGTCACTCAAAGGCCACCACAATTTGAAGGGCTTACATAATTTGTAAAGTATGTTTATTAAGGCAATGAAGGATTGTATGGATACACATGCAGACTTGTCACACAAGGATTAGCAGGGATTCATTAAGCCTTGACGAATATGCATACAAGATTACAAGGGAATACATAATATTTGATGGGAAAGGATAGATTATTGGCTGAGAATGGGAGTTACAGTCTAAAGTTATGGACTTGGAGCAGAAGAATCGAAACTTAAAGAGGAAGCTCACAAAAACTTTGGATATTGGGCCCACTTTAAAAACCAAAGAAGCACGTCGATGCATCTAATTAGTTAAACCAATTCACCAATTAACCAAAGGAAGTGGACAATATCATAGACAGATATATGCTAAATCTGCTATAATGAGAAATATGTTCCCTCATGCAGAGAACTTTACTATTGCCAAAGTCCTAAGCAAGGATATTGTCAAAAATGCATTGGAAAATCATAAATTCGGGGACATTGTAGATGGTGTTGCAAGTGAATATCTTAAGGATGTGAGTAGCTTGTTTACTACTACAGATGCTCACGGATTATGTGACAAGACGGGAATGAGTTCTGAGTCATATAGTATGCTCTAACAACAATTGGATACATGTTTAAAGCAACTCTTCAAAACTAAGCGAGTAATGCATTTGCCAAAACCATTTCACGTGAATAAGGCTGGAAAACAACTAAATAAGAAAGTTTTAGGACCAATTGGTGATCCAACACACACATATTGAAGTATGGTTCCAAAGAAGTTGCATTTGTATTGAATGCGATATATGTAGGGTTCAGATTACTATGGTCAAGTTTTACAATATGTGTATGGAACAATGTAAAGGCAAGCTTAAGTTTGTCCTCAAACTTGATGAGAGTGAGATTATTAAGGGGCAAAAACTTGAACATGTGAGTATAACACTTATGAATCGAGCATTGAATCCCAACATCGATGAAAACCATCCTTAATACTTCAGTGTACAATCAGAGAATGAAATATGGTGGCATGCAGCATTTGAAGTACTAAAGGAGGACCATGAAGTACTTAAAATTTTTTTAAACCTCACTAATATACCTAGTGTTATTCAACACCAAAATAATGGAGCAATTTTACACATTGAGGGGTTTGGGAACTATCAAGTTGAATGTCATCTTGTAGGTGATTTAAAAACATTGAAGTGTATGTTTGGTTTATCAAATGCAGCGAATGCAAAATTTTTGTGCATATACTACATGCAAACTATGAAGAAAGGGAAAGATGGAAAGAAAGAATGGCTTGCCAAGGCAAGATAACAAGGTGCTCCAAAGCGTGATCAAAAAGTCATGAGAAATGGAATGCTAGTTCCAGTGGATCCAAACTGGCGCCCCACTTTGGAAATACCACTAACAAGGGTTCACTTTTGCACATTGCATTGTTTGGTTAGAATAATTGAGAAGCTAATATATAAATATATATGCTTTGCATACAAGATGCAGCCCGTGTTAGAAGGTGATGCTATATGCAAGAATGTAGAACAAGTCCTCTTTGAAGTTGGATTGCATGAGGGCCAAGTAGAAATAAAAAAAGA
This sequence comes from Lygodium microphyllum, assembly GCF_053477565.2. Taxonomy (NCBI): domain Eukaryota; kingdom Viridiplantae; phylum Streptophyta; class Polypodiopsida; order Schizaeales; family Lygodiaceae; genus Lygodium; species Lygodium microphyllum. The sequence continues at coordinate 4,288,633 of NC_141157.1, read as the reverse complement.
TGAGAAAAAATCAGGCAGCAAGAGTGAAAATATCCTTCGTAAACCATGCTTTGGTGGACTCAAGGCTAGAAATTTTATATCTCCACCTCAAGATGAGGAAGGCAATATACTTGTAAAACAATCAGAGAAGTATGAAGCATGGAAAAAGTTGCACCTTGCTATTTTGGATTGGAGCAATGGGGGACAAACAAGGATTGCAAAGGCAAAAGTGTGGATACACCTAGATAGATTAGCATATCTCTTACAAAAGTCGAGGATGGTGATGCCAATACATTTAAAGAGACAATTGCTAAATTTCATAAGTCCATGGTGGAGTCATGGACTACAAATAACATAACACACTACATGGTCAGTATTGTCACCATTACAAAAAAATATCATCATTTTGAATTAGTTTGTGTTTCTAATCTTTTTTCTTGTGCAGCATATACTTGAAGCACATGGTCCATACTTTGCAAATCAAGGAAGTTTGGCAGTATGGTCAACTCAAGGCATGGAATGATCTCATTGGCAAGCTCACTGTGCTTTTTAAAAGGCAACTGATCATGAAGGTGGCATCAATGATTTCAATTCTATGAGGAAATTATTACAATGGTGGTATAGGAGATTAGAGATTGAATACGAGGAAAAAGAAAAGAAGTCCAAAACCTCTCAAGCAGAATTTATAAGTAGGGCAATATATGAAGTGAGAAAAGCAAGATATGAAAACAACACAACTAGACAACGCCACGCAAATTGGTTGGCAACCCAAGAGAGAGATGGCAAGAAATGGAGACCTAGATAAAGATAATACTTTTGATGCATTTAGATTCCATGAGAGAGCACAAGTACTAAGGATATGACACATCAATACTCCGATCTTTAACATGAGATGTCTTGCAAATTTTGTTTAAAAATTTCGAAGGTTTGTCATTATATTTTACAAAGTTGATTTAGAACTATGTTTTTTAATTATGAAAAGTCGATTTCGAAATCCTAAGACAAAGATATGAAAATTCCAAACCTTGGAACATTCACTGGCCTAGATAAAGAGGGGCATCAGGGGGGTAGTAGGAGACAAAGAGAGGCAAGGATGGGGTGGGGAAATGAAATGAAATGATAATTTTAAAGTTCATTTACACCACAGTAAGTTTAAAGGTTTCGTACTTAAGTCAAGTATCTCCTTTCATTTTTTCCCATTACTCTTCACTCTACCCTCCACCCTTATATCCTTCATCATCACAACCATGGCACATTCAAAACTTCCTATCAAGAAGGTGCATGCAAGAGCAAAAGCTCAACACTCTTTCTAATCTAGTGAGTGTATTGTGAGTGACAAAGGTCGCCTAGTGACCGACAACAGTGGCCCTACTGCAGCTAATAATGGTGGCGCTACTATGTCCAACAATGGTGGCCCTAGTGTGGTCAATAATGATGGTTCACCATTGTCTAGAAATGGTGGTTTGCATGCTCCAGTTGCTCCACCTCCCACTACTGCTCTAGTTGGTAATACACGTCCTCCAACACATAAGAAGCGAAGATGGAGACTAGACACATTTGCGCTACGTGAGATAAGGAAATTCCAGAAGAGTGCCAACTTGATTATTCCCAAGGCACCATTCTCTAAGTTGGTGCGAGAAATACTATAAGATATGCAATTAGGGCATCATCACGAGTTCTTTTCAAGGAACCAAGCAAGGAATGTGGGGCGATGGTCAAGCTAAGCCTTGCTTATTCTCCAAGAAGAAGCAGCTGAAAGTTACTTGATTAATCTAATGAGTGATTGTCAACTTTTAGCCATTCATGCTTGACGTATCACTATTAAGCCCATAGATATGATTCTTGTTCATAGGATCCACAACAACAAGGATGCATTGAATCTTAATGTCAAAAATATGCTTTGAGAAGCTACCTTGTAATTGGATCTATGTTTTTAGCTCAGGTTTGGTTGTAGATTGTAAGGAGCTTAGTTTTGGGTTATCTTTCCAATAGACCTTCAAGTGTTTGATACCAATGGCCTCCAAAATGGAGCTAAATTTTACCTAGCTCTAGTTGTACTTGGTGTGTTGCACTATCTATTGTGTATTTCATGGTTTCGTAATACCAAATCTAATATTTGATTTTCTATTTTGACCAAGATTTGAATTGTGTGTATTTCTAAGTTTCTAATTTTGAAAGTAGTTTCATTAAGGATAAATTCAATGCACAATCACGCACACATTGGTGATCAATTGTACATGGGCTAATGCACTATATCTTTATTGTATTTAGTGGTTTGGCAATATTATATCCGATATGCAAGACAGGTGTCCTAGAGACTTCCGATGAGGCTTTCTTTTTGGGATAGTTGATGTGTCCTAGAGGAGTCCACATATAAAATTTCACATCAATCGGATCACTAATCATATTTTTCCAAAGCCTGGATACATTAATTCAAGTTTAAGGGTTTTTAAAAAGTTTGACTATAAGTTTAAAATTTCACCTCATTTTGCACATTTCACTTTTAAGTTTTGAGTTTTCTCTCCTAGAAGACATGGCATGCACCAAGCAAGCGGCCCAAAGACACCCCCTAGAAATCCCATGCATAGGCTACCTCCTTGAGCTCCACCACCACCACCATGCCAACACTGCAAGCGTTGATGGAGGCCATGCACATTGGCTCTTCATGAGGTCCGCCATTACCAGAAGACCACGCATCTCCTAATACCAAAGGCTCCATTCCAGAAGCTAGTGCGGGAGATTATGGATGGCATATTGATTAAGAACAGCAGAAGGCACTTCCCAGATGGATCACACTTGCAATAACCTGATCGTTGGACTGCCCAAGCCCTCCCTGCACTACAGAAAGCTGCCAAAGCTTACCTCATCGACTTGTTCGGAGACTCGGTCTATGTAGTAGTGCATGCAAGGAGAGTCACCGTCATCGATAGGGATTTGTGGATAGTGAGGTTCTTCTGGCAATGGAAGGATAGTCCTCACAGAGATCAACAACGATAAGGGTGTACTACTAAAACATATATGGAATGTAGCTTCCAAAGAGATTTTGTAAAACGTTGGTTGTAATGGATCCCATGTAAAATGTTATGAATATGAATACAGATTTTTTGGTGCATCTTATTTTTGTTTATTTACTTATTTTTTCTTTTATTTATGTCTTTGAGTTATCGCTACATGCATTTGAACGCCGATACATGTTGTGCATGAACTCAATAAAGCACTTTGTATTAAATTTAGGGTACGAATCATGTTGCATATAAATCCGACAAATAAACGTAGCATTCAAGTAAAAAATAATAATAATGACGCGTATGAAAAACTAATTGCATGCAAATCCAACAAATATCGGTTTTCATTACTTCAAGAGAAGATTACAAAGTGCATTACATTGGTGATGAGATATCATTTGGCAATAAGTACATCTACTCTCTCCTAGGCTTCTTCGAGCTACACTCCCCATGGTCAGAGCTATTCTTGATCATAGGCATCAACACATTTTTCCCTAGTAGTTCTTGCCTAATGACATTGGGGTCTTGAACATCAGCAACCATGCCACATGCCACCATGAAAAAAAGTGGCCCAGACTTAGTACTAGAGAATAAGTAGAGGAGCTTCGAACGTCGAAGCAACACTGCTTTCTCCAAGCTAGAGTTCGTCGTGATGGTCTTGAAGGGCCCACCAACCTTCAATAGTGCTCTCAACTTCAAGAAGTTCTTAGCAAAATCCGGAGAGCATATCTTATGAAATACAATAATGTCACTAATAAGCTAGCCAATGTACTCCTTCAATGCCGATTCCTGCATGGCCACCTTGTCTAGATGAAAATTCATCTATATAGACAATGTCTTGCATCACATGAGTTCAGTGTTAGACTCACCATGCATGGAGTGTGCTAAAGATATATACATCGAATTCACACACAAATTTACCAGTAGGGCCTCTAGGGCATTGGGACCATTGGGATGAATTATTGCTAGGATCGGGCCCCTAGAGTGATCGTGGTCAGAGACTCACGTCTGGGGGTCTGAATCTACACTTGGCCGCAGGCTTGCATTTAGGAGACCTGAATCTAATTTAGGTCCCCAGATGCAAGCCTCCGTCCAGGGCTGCTCTGGGGGCCCGATCCTAGCAAAAATTCATCCCAATGGTCCCCATGCCCTAGAGGCCCTACTAGTAAATTTTTGCGCAAATCCGAAAACATTACCTTCTCTGCATTATCTATCTACTATTGTAATGGAGCATCCAAGTCTGCTACTGCAATTGGGCCACCCTTGTCTCTCTCTCGAGAAGATACTGCTAAGATTTGTGTTGCCTCTACTCTCGAATTGAGTGCGATCTCCTCAGACTCCCTCTCGAAATACTCTAGTTGTGGTGGCTGAGAGGGTGCATCGATGTCTTCATCACTGTCCTCTTGCACCTCAGTGCACAAAACATATATGGCAACTGTTGCATCGCACTGGATGAGATGCATCATGGCGTGGTCCTGGAATGACGTGGGCATTGCTCTGGTGTGGAGATGATGCCCCACATGCATGAGGGCTTGATTTATCACCTTTGTATGGCTCGATCCAGCATGTAAACTATACAAGAAATCTATGGGGACCCATTTGAGAGCAAAGCTTGGAATAGAGCAGGTGAAAGGGTTTTTCGCATCACAAAACGATGCCACTATACTAGAGCTAGGGTCTATGGCAAAAAGCAAGCTCTCTAGACTCAAGGTTACGCAAAACCTAGGGTATATCTAGTCTCCTATGTGTGCATAGCATGTGGAGCTAATCCACGTGGTGAAGGAAGGAGTGGTTGAACTCTTACCTTAGTTTCTTTATTTCAATACTTTAAAGTCACTGTTAAAATTACTCATACAGACAAACGCTTCGTTCTACATTATTATATCCTCGAATATACTTGGATCGCTAAGTATATTCAAGTCCAACTAGAGAAAATATAGTTTTTTTAAAAGAAAATAAATCTAAAAGACCTTCAAAATCCCTTGGATCCAATTTAATATTTAAATTTAAGAAATGAGTAGAAAAGATGAGCTATAATATATCATTATACAAATATAACATTGCATAGATTATAAAACTCCAACTTGTAATTTAATTATGATTTTAACCAACATAATTGACTAATTATAGTATGTATTATCGCACGCTTGGATCATAGTAAACTAAGATTATTGAAATTGAAAGTACTCATAAATTTTAAAAAAATTTATATTCGTTCTTTATAAAAATAAATTACAATGATTCCACTATCTCAAGGATATGTGGATAAGCACATTGTTTACATGTCATGGATTGCTCACTATGAATCTTGACTTTTCTATAATCTAACTTGAAATAGAAGTTGCATAGGGGCTCATTGGACATTAATTGGATTTCTTGTCTCAGAAAAGAAACGGGCCAATGGCTCTCTGTGCTGACCATAAAAGAATTATGACCATTCCACAAGATAACCACATCTATGAGAGTTGTATGTGTCTCATCTTAGGCATCTTGATCCAAGCTAATTCACTCCTCTCGCAAAAGTCACCATCTTCTATATCAAAAGCGAATGCACAGAGTTTGTCTAGTAACGAAATACTTATAATAAAAACAAAAATAATGGTAAGTAAATGTGACTAACACAATAATTCATCTAAGCAAGACCTATGTCAATTAAATCAAGGCATTCAAAGTAGTAAAAAAAGATTTACCTGAATGTGAGATTAGATTGCTTGACCTTGCACTCAATCTTCTAATCAAAATGTGTTCTTTTGACTTGCCAAGACTCACCCAATAGAAGCTGACTCATCCATTCCTCGGATGGACACTTGCATTGATAAGTAATCTTTCTTTTCTTCAGAACATCACATGAATCAAACAAATGTACAAACAATGAGAATGGAATAAACCAACTAAGATGCACATCTTTGGAGCCTATGGTGGGCTTCATAACACTGTTAATGTTAGATTTTATCTTGGACTTACATGCTCCTGACAACTCCAAGCTACTAATCAATCATTCACCACTAGATAGTGGCGAGAATGGGACATGCTACAATCTCTAGCTTTCTACTACATACAATGAATTATAAAAATATATATTTTGAGTTGCAAGTTGACTTGCAGAGTTATTATCATAGATCAAAGAACCTATGTCTTTATGCCAAACATGTATCTTGCCGCTTAAACATTCCACATTCTGCCATTCTTGCAAAGTTGATGGATATAGAGATGTCAGTAAAACAAGATTGAATTAAAACACTACTGCAAAGATTTTAAAAAACAACTCTAATGCAAAAGAATAAACAATGATAAAATTTAAAAACTTACTGTTTTGTTTATAATTTGCAATGTAGTTCTTGTCGTGTATAGAGATTTATTTGTGCATATAAACATGTTGGATCAACACTTCTGTACTTGTTTCATTAAACACTTTTCTGAACTCTAAAATTCTACCTTTCCAATATTTTCTGGGATTTGCAACATCCTTACGCTTGACCTTGAAACTTCCTTGAGTACTTGGGTGTATCAAAATCCAATCCAACTTATAGTACTTATCACAAATTCAATTACCGTCACTATCTTTTCTATTGAAGACCTCCATTGCAAGTATGTTACTAATGTTTTTCCTCCATGAAGACATCTATAATGACCAAATAGAAAAGTTACCTATTAGCATGTGTATAATTTACTAATGTTCGCTCTAAATGAAATGAAATTTAAATGGAGCAATTTAAAAAAAAACAGTGTACTTGCAATTCTTTTCACAAAGAAGCCCAAAGATGTTGAACAAGAAGTTGACTTATAACAAGATCAGTACAAAAACAAAAGAAATCTCGGGTCAAAGCATACATATAACTTACATAGGCTTTGTCCAAACAGGTTGAAACTTAACCATGGAGCAACATAAAAAAATGACAATATACATGTCGCTCTCTTTGCAAAGAAGCCCAAAGATATTGAAGAAGTTGAGTTTTTAAAAAATCATTTTTCTCCACCCTTGGAGACTCTTGGAGTTTTTAAAAAAAGGAAAGCTTTGTATGCATATAGCTTGCATATATTTTTTCCAAATGAGATAAAATTTAACCATGGAGTAGCAAAAAAACAAGACAACATATCTGTAACTTTGTTTACAAAGAAAACGTAAGATGTTGAAGAAGAAGTTAAGTGTTCAAAATATCATTGTTCTTGACTGTAAGAGACTCATAGAGAATCAAAACAAAATAAATTACATGTCAGAGAATGCACATAACTTGCACAGATTTTGTCCAAACGAGTTAAAACTTGACCATAGAACATCCATGGAAGAGAATAATATACCTATAAAGTTTTGTGGAGAAAATCTTAGGGCTTTGGTAGAGCAATATCTACTCTCATAAAACATGTGAAACTCACTTTGTGTTTGTGTAGAGGAAATGAAATTTCACATGGTTACACATAGGGCAAGCAACAATGAGGTTGTAAAATTTCGTTAGGAAAGAAGAAGCGGGGAAAGAGATGTGATCAATTTGAGTTTCACCTAAGAAAGAGGGGAAAAATGAAAAGGGGAGAAATGAAAAGTCAAACATAAAAATTTTAGAAAATGAAAATTTGAGTCACAAACTTCGTGATTCACTCCTTAAGGGGAAAAAAAGAGTCCATATTTCTCCCAATGATACACTATATTAGCTATGTTATTCCTATTATATTACATGTACATATTAGGTGTGAATAGCACAACTATATTGAATAATCGTGAAATGCTAATTGCTTAATTAACTATAACATTAACTATTACCCATACATATAAGATGTACTAGATTCAACTATGGCACCACTACTAGCAAACCAACACATACTACTAGGGAAAATAGATTCTCCCCCTTACAACAACAACAACACAGATGGATTAAGCATGGATGCATGTATATATTGGATGTGCTAGACACTACTATGGAGAAATATGAATTCTTACACTTACAAAAATAGTATGGATAGATTAGTTACTTGGAAAAGCTTGCATGGACAAGCTCAAAGTCTAATTTTTTGTGAACCTCCTTCTCTCATTGACACCTCAAACACAATATGGCGCTTGTCTCCTTTAGGAAATAACTCTCAGAACATCTCTCTCTCTCTCTCTCTCTCTCTCTCTCTCTCTCTCTCTCTCTCTCTCTCTCTCTCTCTCTCTCTCTCTCTCTCTCTCTCTCTCTCTCTCTCTCTCTCTCTCTCTCTCTCTCTCTCTCTCGAACATGGAACGACTAGCTTGCTTTATAACTCTCAAACATAGTGTGGTTTATAAGGTTAGCTACACACCAAATGGTGGAGGACACTCACTTTGTAAGCTTTAACCAATCAAAACACTTATTTAAGGGTTGGGTATCCCTAGTCCTTTACACACTAGAGAGGACATGATGTGTTATTTACCTACCAAATAAGTGAACTCCCCACTAACTTTTGGACAGGAGTCTTCCATGCCCACTATGTAAAGTGGTAGACAAGGGTGCACTTTTTACATTTGCAACCAATAAACAAATTTATAGGTATACTATTTTTTACTTTTTTGCAAACTAAGGTTATTTTCTGTGTAAAGGTAATGCGCCCATATTTGCACCCAATATCAAAAAGTGCATGCCCACACTCTAGGCAAGGGTTGGTTGTCCCCATCACTTGGTGTGTAAACAACCTAACTCTTGATCATTGCATGTCATGAGCTTGTATGGGTACCACCTTAGAAGGTCAAAAGTGTAAGGCCCCTTCCCATTACATTGTTAATTCACATACTCGTTGTTTGATAGCCACAAGGAGAGCCTAGTTAAGGTTCGAAACCCATAGGGTAAAGGAGCTAGTAGAGTACCATCTAAAATAAGGCTTTTCAATATTCTCAGTAAGCTACAGATAGGCCGAGTTGGAACCAAAGGCCTCTCGCTTAACCACAAAGGAGCTATAGAAAAAAATTAATGTGGATATGGAAGGAAACATGTTTGTCCTTCAGAAAAAAAGAAGGGTTCCACTAACAGGACTAGAGAAAGGCAATTTGCAAAGGAATATTGAATGGTCTAAACCATTCAACAAAAGTAGGATGAAGTGTGTATCATAGATTCTTGTGAAAAAGTACTACTTTATAGGGTGTGATTGTCATTCTTCTCAAGGGTGCTACCCTTTCGGCCCCTTTACCCTAGGCCTTTGAAGTTTAGCCTTATTGGTCTAACCCCCTCTCTAGTCGTACTTGTGCCTACAACATACACCCGAGAATGACTAGGAATGATGTGGGGAATAACAATTTCAATGCAAACCATGTGGCACAATGGCATCAATAATGGTGGAACATCTTAGTTCTTCTCATAATGGAAAACCACCTCTCTCAGTTAAAACCATAAATCCCTTGTGACAAGCAATTTCGGGAAAAAGTAGTTAAAAACAGTAAAAGCTGAGCTCCTATGAGATCAATTTTTGTCATCGATGAGAGGTAGGGCCTACATGCAAATAATTTGTTGTGCATCGAAAGACATCGGTGTGAATGTAGCAATGGTGGCATCTCTCTCTCTCTCTCTCTCTCTCTCTCTCTCTCTCTCTCTCTCTCTCTCTCTCTCTCTCTCTCTCTCTCTCTCTCTCTCTCTCTCTCTCTCTCTCTCTCTCTCTCTCTCTCTCTCTCTCTCTCTCTCTCTCTCTCTCTCTCTCTCTCTCTCGTGTAAATGAGTGGCTTGCTTTACAATTCTTAAACACAACTTGCACAACACTTGAACACATCTAGAATGACAATAACTCTCAAACACGTCCTACATGGCATGTGAGCACATAAAAAATAGATAAAAAAGAAATTCATCAATTATCTCATTCCTTCATAGTAATATTGTGAGGTGCCAACTATTTGGATTGAGAGAGAGAGAGAGAGACTTAGAAGTTGTATTTAGCAAAGAGCATATCCTCTTCCTCCTCCTCTTCTTCTTTATCATCATATGCCACGTGTGACTACCTAAATGGCTCTTTCCTGACGATACTAAGGTCATCTTAACGTTAGGTCCTTATATTCTTTCCCCCCAATTGAATATGCATCTCACGCTTTCCATGTGGATTATTTCTTTTTATGTTATGTTTATGGTTTTTCCATGGCCATGATTCCCAAGCAAACCTTGGATTCCTTTGTTTCCCTCCATTTTTCCTTTTTCGTGTTCCTCTTCCTTTGTATTTGGCTCTGCTAATGGATGGAGCTACTAATCGACTTGTTGACTTGCGTGTTTGGGGGAGGTTGCACCATGGTGTTGCATGATAATTTTGCATGTGATTTTGTGACTTCACGAGTTGTATGATGTGTTGGTTTCTTCATCGCCTAACTCATCTCATACAATGCTTTGCTTGTTCAAATGTTGTTGTGGCATTTCCTCATCTTCTGGTTGTTCTAAGTTTCTACAAGTATATCTTTGTCATATTCACTATATTGTGGCTGATATTTGCTCTGACTTCATTAGTGATAAGGTTTTACTTTGGACACATATGCTATTTTTTTTTATATTGATGCTAAACTAAATAATTTTTGTTTCATATCTATTTCAGAATTGTATATGGCACAATCCATCTATGCATCAGTGATTCCCTCAAACCCTTTTTTCAAATGGATAGTAAATATTGACCTTTTCCTCGATGTGATATTGTGGTTGCTTCCTGCCATCATAGTTTTTATTTTGTTTGTGTTGAGCCATTTTTGCAAATTGTTTTAATGCTAGTTATCATTATTGGTTGGCTTTGTTGTGGGTGAAGAAACCAAACCATAGCATCTTGTCTTTTCAATTCGATTGTTAATACACTAATTGTCTTCTGTGGCTAGTTTTGAATCATGGCCATATAAAGCTTTGAAGTGGCTTATCTTTGCTTATGCCTAAAGTATTGTACAGTATGCATGTCGAATATATGGAAAATATTTGTCCCACTGCCTAATTTGGATCTATATACATTGATATCATTTCTTTGATTGTCTTATTCAATCTCTTAGTTAACCCACATGTTTGTGGGTGATAAGGCGAAGCATAGACCCTTTGTATTCCCAAAAGTTTACCAAGAATTTGTATTATTTATAAAGAAAATTCATTTGCATTATGTGATAGTATTTGTTTTGGGCATGAATGTCTAGAAATTACACCTTCTATAAAAAATGTTGCTACTTGATTTGATATGGCTTAAGGAATGGCTTTGGCTTCTACCCATCATGTTAAATACTCTATAAGAACCACAACAGACTTATTGCCTCTTTTGATTTCTAGAAATGGTCCCATAATATCCCAAGTGACTAATTGAAATGGCGTGTGTACTACTGTAATGGGCTAAAGATGTCCATCTTTTTTGTATGTGGGACTTTTGTATATTTGACATGTCTAACATGTTTGTAAGTATGTTGTGATTGTTTTCCTCATTGTGGGCTAGTGATATCTTGCTCTCAAAAATTGTAGTAATTTTCTCTCTCCCACATGACCAAATAAAGGGCGATTGTGATGATATTCCATATACACTTGTTGGAGTTGTTTAGGTATATAAATTCATGGCTCTTTTGTATGCTACACATAATGTAAGACTTTGTTTTGGACAATATGCCTTCGTTGATCTTGATGTAATGTGGGACTATTCAAGTTGCTAATGATTTGAATAACTCGTAGATCTATCATCTTGTTTCTACCATCAGATTTGAAGTTTTTGGAAGTTCTGAATGGATGGGGATCTCAAGTTGTGTGTTATTGATGACTTTCATACTTTTGCTTCAAGCATTAGTGATAATATTTGTGTTCCCTTTGCAATATTTGATGATAAAATAATATTCTTGTAATGCTAAAACCCACTCATTAATCTTCGTGGAGGATGTTGTTTATGCAATAGTGTTACTAGTGGATCATGATCAGTTTCTACTATGACTTGTTGCCCATGGAGGTATGGATGCTGTTTTGCAAAAGCCCACACGATTGCTAAAATTTCTTTGTCTGTTGTGGAGTAGTTTGTCTCTATCTTTGTTTAGCCCCCTATTTATGCAATCGATTGGATGCCACTGTAAATTTTCATTCTGTAACAAAACTACTCCTAGACCACCTTGATCAAATGCATCTGTGCATAGCAACAAATGTTTACTAAAATGTGGATACTATAATAATGATGATTGACTGATCATCTCTTTTATGTTTTTGAATGCTTGTTGACATTCTTGGGTCCATTGATACATTTCTCCCTTTTTCAACAATTCCCTTCAAGGATATGTCACTTGAGTTGCATTGGGAATAAATTTTAGAGAACTAGCCATCAAACCCAAAAATCTTTGAAGTTGTTTGATTGTTGTTGGTGCTACATAATTTTTTATTGCTTGAATCTTATTTGCATAAACCCTAATCCCTTGTGTTTATACAATTAGCCTAAAATTTTAGTATGGTTACACCCCACTTACATTTTTTATGTTGAATCGTCAAATTGAACTTCTATAACCTTTAGAGTACTATTTTAAGGACTTCAAAATGTTCTGTCCATGTTTGGGTATGGATTAAGATGGCATCCAAGTAGATCATTAGAACTTTCTTCTCTATTAAGTCATGAAACATGTTGTTTCCCATGCATTGAAATGCCCCTAGTGGATTAGATAATCCAAATGTCATCACTTTAAATTGAAAGAACCCCATTGGTGTTCGAAAAGATATTTTGGGTGCAACCTTCTTATTTAGTGGTATTTGCCAATATCCTGATGCCAAATCAATAGATGTGAAATATTTTGAGCTCGAGCCCTAACTGATCCAATAGGTCATCCAATCATGGTAGAGGATAAACATCTCTTATTGTGAAATATTTTGAGCTTAAGCCCTAACAAATCCAATAGGTCATCCAATCGTGGTAGAGGATAAACATATCTTATTGTGACTTTATTCAAGGGGTGATAATCGCACAAAACCTATATTGACAATTATCCTTCTTGAACAAATGAGGTTCTGCTACCCATGGACTTTTTGAGGATTCGATGACACCCTTTGCCAACATGTCTTTGACTTTTTCATTGATTATCTTGAGTTCTCTTGGGGATCTGCACCTCATTGGCATCTTAATAGAAGGCATTGGATAGGTGGGGATGTCATGACAGATTGGTGCATTTTTCTTTCAACATCTGGTAAAAGTTTTGGAAATCTTCTCGGCAATCAGTGTATATCTCCTCATTGTTGATGAAGAGAGACTTTGCCTATTTGGACCTATTGAAAGTGATTAATATTTGGTAGAGTTATAAAAGGTATCGATGCAGTGTTTCAGAGATCTAGAACTTCATATCTAAAGTTTAATATGCCTTAGTGTTGCCTACGCCAAAATCACAACCTAGTATTAATGGAAATAGTTGATGCAACAAGAGATATGTTGGGGTGATATAATGTCTGACTAGCTAATGATAATGGAACAACAGCTTGTGTGTTTCAGTGGTATATATATTTTGTATCACCAAATAATATTGAAATTGGATGTGCATTTTGTGTATTAACACGTAGCTTATTTGCTAAGGTTGTTTTTTGATGGAGGAAAAAGATGCTCCTGAGTCTAATAATGTTGTGACTATGGTTTTCCCTATATCGATTGTGGTTAGTGCTACCATATGGTTGTCGCTTGTGATGTTTGAGGCGTGCTGAGCCTGCGAGTGGCATTGCCTCAATAACCACCCACTTAGATATTTTGTTGCACATCCCCCAAGGTTGAGCATTATGATTTGTCATCTGCACATTTTGTACTTGATTTTTCTTAGTTTTTAATTTATTGCAATATTTATTCAAATGTTCATACTTGTTGCAATAAAAACATTTTGGTCATCCTTGAGAATCTCGAACTGGTAAAGATCTTATTTCAACCAATTGTGCATTTTGAACATCAATATCCATTGGGGTTGGACCATCCAAAACTATCCTTATTTTTCCCTTGAGATCTACCACATCAAAATCTTCTATTGTGCCCTCTATGCATTTTGCGATTTGGATAGCTTCACAAATGTTTGTGGACCTTAATCTTGAGCCCTCCTTGCTAAATCAAGGTGCGACAAAAGCCACAAGTAAAACAACCTCATGATTCTAACATTGTTGGATTAGCCCATGTAATTATTTGATTAAACTAGATTGCAAATTGTGCCACCGAGTTTCTACGTAGCTATTCACACTTTCTTAGCTATTTTAGTGCAGATTGTGTTCTGTTTTAATTGGCAAAATACTTGATAAAAAACTATTTGAGTAATACCTAGTTTGACTTTATTTGTTTAGGTTGTTGTATGTACCAAGCCTATACCAAGTTATTGCCAAACCTTCCAATAAGGTTCGTACCTCCTTGGTTTTTTTATCTTTAGTCTAGTTGTAGTAGCCCGCCACATTATCGAAGTGATGAAGCTAGTATAAAATGTCTTTTGTTGGCAAAGTTGCAAATGATGTAGTTGTATCCTTGGATTCGATGTAGTTGTTTGTGGTTGCTATTGGTATTCCAAGAATGTTAAGAGGGTGTGATTGGTAGTGTTCATTTGACAAAGCATTGAGCTTATAGTGTGCATCATCTACTCCACATCCCTAGATGGTTTCGGTTGTTGGTACATCAGTTTGTCTTGTTGAATAGGGTGTAGACTAACAGGGCTCAAGGGAGATCTTGGCATCATCTCCACCATATGTGAGGGGCCAACTATTTGGAGATATATATATATATATATATATATATATATATATATATATATATATATATATATATATATATTCATATATTCAAAGGTTGTATTCATAGCAAAGAATGTGTCCTCTGTCTCCTCCTCTTCTTCTTTATCATTACATGCCATCTGTAACTACATGAATGACTCTTTCCTAATAACCATACTTAGGTTAACCTTGGGTCTTGACATTATTCATTGCTTTTGCTTTTAGTTTTTCTTTGTAATTTCGATTTGTTACAGAAAATAGAACAAAATCAAACCAAGCGACAAAAAATAGAAAAAAGAAATGTCATATAGCTACTTGTAAAAATTTCTAAAGTGGTTTCTAAAACTTGATTTTCACTTATGGAACCTCATTTTCTATTTGAGAATATTTGCTTGGACCAAGTCGAAAATCGGATGAACTTGTGCACCTCACTCACGTGAACATTGTATGCTACTATAGTCTTTTGGGCATATGCTTAGGTAATGATTTACCTTGTCTCTTTAAAATTTTTAAAAAAGTATTCAATTGGCCCAATTTAATTGAAATCTAATGTACACGTACAACAATCTATGCAAAATACTTAACTTATGAAGTAAATGACCTTCAAATTTTAGGGGCCCCGACTCGAGCTCGGCTCGTGGATGGATTGGAAGTCCGAAGGAGGAGAGGAGAGGAGAGGATGTTTTTTTTTTTTCGCAGGAAGCTATAAAGATGTATTAATATTGAAAATATTGTTTTACAGCTGATTGATTTAAGTACTGCTTCAACCCTGGGAAGCTACCGTTACTTAGATGGACACATTCAGCTATACCAAAAAAGCCCAAGAGACCATAACAGCATCAGAACTGAAAATCCTAATAGGCCTTATTCAATGTTCAGCCTTCTTCTTGATATCCAGAAGAATTGCTGCCAAATCCACATTGGAAGCTGCAGTTTCCAGTCCCTCCTTTAAGCTGTCTTCGTGCTGCTTGAGGATGGTAGATGTGTCTTTCTCAACCTGCAAAAGGAGGTCAGATTTTAGGCCATGTATAGGATCCAAATCAATGTTTTCAAACACTTTCTTGTTCCTGCTTAACCAAATGTGCCACAAGTAATAACTTCTGATCCAATTCCAAATTGGGGGAGGGAGACCATAAATTTCCCCTAATAACACCTCCTTCCAGGTGAGTTTAGTGGGGTGATACTTGAAGACTGTAACCTGCAGAAAACACCAGATGTTAGCATTTTTAGTACAGTTAAGGAAAATATGTGAAATTGATTCTACCTGCTGTCCACACCTTGTACACAGACCATTCCCCAAACCAGCTTTGAGTGCTCTCTCATTAGTCCATAGACTTTTGAGGGTAATGAGCCACATAAGACAAGACATCTTTGGTTGAATAGAGGGAGCCCAAATGTTATTAAACCTATAGTTCCACTGTGCTACTGCCCAATTAATATGCCATCTATTATTCAGTTTATTGCAGAGTGGAGCATTGCTATTTATCAAGTCAGGCAGGGGGAGCAGCGGTTTGTCCCCCAATAACCTAATCCCCCTATGATTGAAGTGGTGGTTGAGATTGCTCATAACCGGCATGTTAGAATCCCACAAGAGTACCCTTTCAGTTATCAGGTCCAGTTCCTGTCTTTTAAGTTTGAATGTCTGTTTTAGTTGTGTCCCAGTCATCCACTTTTTAAGGGCTGGATCCCATATGTCCCTCCAGCTTCTAATTCCTTTCTTGAAGAGCTTGTATGCTAAGTTTAGCTGGTTTTCTGGGATGGCTCCCTTATGGAAGCTAAACCAGATAGAGTCCTTGGAACACCAGGGCAGAGTGAGGTTGGGGCGGGGAGAGGGGATTAACAGGTTTTTGTACTTGAACCAGGCCTCCCAAAGTCCTTTGGCTAGGGGCGAGCAATCTTTAGGTTTCAGATTGGCAGGACAGATAGTTATCGTTAGTGGGTCTAGGCCTTTCCATTTTGGGCAGCCCTTAACCTGAAATTTGCCAGTGGCTGCCTTGATTAAAGTAATCCACTCATCTTCTTCCCTTATGATACTTCTTGCTATCCATTTGGCTGCCAGTTTGTCAACCAGGATGCGAAGATTGGGAAGACCAAGACCACCTAATTTTTTAGGTGTAGTACATATAGCCCAAGACACTTTAGGTACCTTGAATTGTTCTCCATCTCCACTCCAAAGAAAGTTCCTCCCTAGTTGTTCTAGTTGCTTCATTCCTTCCTTAGAAGGTTTCCAGCAAGCCAAAAAGTATATTGTGGATGGAATTAGTATGTGTTTAAGCACCATGCATCTTCCAGCCATATTGAGCTATAGCCCCTTCCATTTTTCAAACTTACCCCTGACTTTTTCCAAGACCCAGTCCCATCTTTGTTTCATTGAGATTCCAAAGCCCATGGGCATGCCTAATAGTCTAAAAACTTTACCTGTTTCCAGCTCCTTGCATCCTTCAGCCAGGAGCCATCTAGGACAAGGACTAATTAGTGTTTTAATTCCTGTTTTGTTGGGGTTGATCACAGAGCCAGAAGCCTTGCAAAAGGTTTGCAAGCAGTTCCAAAAGGCCACTAATGAGACTGGATCATTATTGACCGTACTATTTGTATCATTATCAAACTGGTTGAGAACCATGTCTTTGTTGTTAGGGAGTTTGATACCTTTAATATTGCCCTTATCAATCTCAGCTTGAATGAGCCACCCTAGAGCATTAGCTGCAATGGCAAACAACAAGGGGGCGAGAGGGCAGCCCTGTCTGATGGATCTCCTCAAGGGAAAAGAGTCAGTCATCTCTCCATTAATGGATATTCTGGTGGAAGCATTACCAAACAGGGTACTAACATATTTGATGAACTTCCTCCCTAGCCCCATATCATGGAGGGACTGAAGGATAAAATCCCATTCTAACCTATCATAAGCTTTGTCAAAATCAATCTTGAAGAATATAAAATCTTGGGTTGGTTCTTTGGGCTTGTTCGATGCTTCCCATAGGGCAATTATTGAGTCTAGGATGTATCTCCCTTTAATGAACCCTTTTTTTCTTTTCTTATCCAGTGGTCAAGTTGATCAGATAGCCTTCTAGCTATGGCTTTAGCAAAGACCTTATATGCTGATGTGAGACAAGTGATGGGTCTCCAATTAGCTAGGAGCTCTTTGTCATCCCTCTTATGGATTAGCTTGACTACCCCTTCATTGATTGTGTGAGGCAAGGCTCCAAATTTTAGGGATTCCCTCCATACCATGAGAAGGGGCGGAATAAGAAAGTCTTTGTATTCTTTGAAGAATTCATTCAGAAGGCCATCAATCCCTGGGCTTTTCCCTGATGCTAGAGAGTCAATGGCGTCACTGATCTCAATAGCTGAGAGCTCCCCATCTAGAACCTCAGCCAAGCCTGGAGGGACAACTTTCCTCCTGGCCATCGCTATCTTAGCTTTAGCAGTTGTCGCTTCTGGTGAGCTCTCTCTAGGGGAGCTAAACATTTTAGAGAAGAACTCCTTGGCTATAAGGAGATTCTCACCATTGTTTTGTGCATGTGTACCATCTTCCTTTCTCAGCATAGGGATGGAGTCTCTATTCTTTTTTTTCTTAAGGACTTGGAACATGTCTTTGGTGGGTTTATCTACTTTGCCAGCCCACCATTGCCCGGTGAAGAGTTGTATGTCCATAGCTTCTTTTTCTTTAGCAGATCTTGGTTCCTGCTTGATTCTTTGTAGGTTAGCAGGTTGCAGTTGGCTCTCCCCAGCTTCTATCCTGATCTCCAAGGATTTATATGCTGAGTATTGTCTAGCTCTATGTTCCCTAACCTGCTGGACCTTTTTCATTTTTACATCCCTCAAGAATAGTTGAGTGTCTCTAATGGCTCTAGTCCATGAGTGAGCTGGGGATACTATTTTCCGGAAGGCCAATGTCCAGATTTCTTTTATGGAATCCCTAACTGCTTTATTTTGGAATAGTCTGGGGTCTGTATGAAACCAGCCAGCCCTAATTATTTGGGATGAGTTAGAGAGAGTCAGTTGTATAGGCTTATGATCAGACATAACTAAGTTATCTAGTACTTTAACTTTAAGATTGGCATAGGAGGCCAGCAAACCAGCAGCAACATAAAATCTATCAAGTCTAGCCTTACGTAAAGAGGATCCACTTTGATTGTTACTCCAAGTAAATCCTAGTTGTTCACTAACATCCGTGAGCCCATGATAGGCTTTAGTTACCAACCACTTACTCCTTTCAGTTCTTGCAAGACATGTACCTTTTTCCAAATACATGTCTTTACATGTTTCAACCATATTGAAGTCACCTACGATGATGATGGGGCAATTGA
The DNA here is from genome assembly GCF_053477565.2 of Lygodium microphyllum. Lineage (NCBI taxonomy): Eukaryota > Viridiplantae > Streptophyta > Polypodiopsida > Schizaeales > Lygodiaceae > Lygodium > Lygodium microphyllum. Next base: position 4,269,718 of record NC_141157.1, on the reverse strand, counting down.
TAACCTGAAATGAGTCCCACAGCCTGCATCTTTCAGAAGAAGTATTAGGGGCATACACTGAGACAATAGCAAATTCATCCTGATTCTTAAAAAAGACTGCCACCCAGTGATTCTCCGTATCTATAATTGTCTTACAAATTAGATCCTTAATTTTGATGGAGACACCTATGCATGTACCTCCTCTCCTATTGGTGTGGTTTGTTATGAACCATACATATTCCTTAGACACTGACTGCAGATTCTTGAGAAGAGGGGGGCCTGACACTTTAATTTCGTGTAGGCAAATAACGTGGGGAGGATGGCACTAACTTTGAGCCATTCCCTGAGTATAGTTGCCCTTTTGGGATCAGTCAACTCCTTGATGCTATAAGAAATAATTTTTAAATTATTCATTACCAAATTTATGTTTTTTTTGGTTTCCCTTTCTTCTGAGGTCCCTTTGTTTGTCCAAATGGGTTACTAGCACTTTGCCCTACACTTGAGTATCTACTTTTGGCGTTTTGACTATTACCTACCTCTTTGGTTGGGCTTTCAGCAGGGATAGGGCTGAGAGGGGGTTCTCTTCCCATTGCTCCTCTTCCTCTGCCTGCGGGAACTCGACATCTTCATTCTGTTCGTTGAGGTTAAAGTTTAGGTTTTCTGGATGTATGACATTAGCATCAGGCCTGGTGGTCTGACCCTTGTTTTCTCCCTGAGTTTCTTCCACTATTACCTCATCAGAGACTAGCTCTGTTGTAGTAACCTCACCCTTTGCCCCATTCACCCCCTTTTCACTATTCCCTTCTAATGTATCCTCTAAGTTCATGAGAAGAGGGGAGTATCTATTGTTATTAGTGTTTCTACTCTTACTATTAATGTTTTGTTTCTGGGATGACTGATGTTTGCTCTTACCTTTCCTACTGACCGATTGGAACCCATCATCTTGAGGGTCACTGGTTTTAGGATGGGGATTAATCTTGTCGGGTTCTAGACTCACTCTATCCTTCCATTCAGGGCAGTCTCGAATGAAATGCCCCGTTTTGAGGCACTTGAAACAAGCATTAAGGAGATTTTTGTACAAGACAGGTTGGTTCTTCACAAAGTTGCCCTCTGTGTCAGTAATCAGCAAAGAATCAATTAGGGTTTTACTCAGATCTATTTCTATTAGGAGCTGGGGGTGCCATCGCGGGTTAATGTCCGTGTAGGGTCTTTTCCCTAACAGTCTACCCAAGGGGGCGGCTAACGTTTTCAGAAAGGGGTATAGATGCAACGACAGGTTTGGGAATTCAACCCAAATCGGGACGCAGGTCGGCTTGGGACCAGAGGGGTCGAACTCTGGTGACCACTTGAAAAGGGACAATGGAGAGCTTCTAAGCATCCATTGCCCATGGCTAAGGAGGGTAAGGGCTGAGTGCTCATTTTTAAACAGGAAGAAGAAGTAGTTGTTTGGGAGGTATTGGATGGCAATGGGCTTCCTCCCAATAGGTTCCCAGTTTTGCCTAACCCAATTGCATAGAAAATCCAGGGGGGACGTGCCCCATGACACAGTCCGATCAGCGCTCTTGACTGATAAGAGACGGTAAGCTTTTTTAACTCAATAGCAGGGACAGAGAGACAGTATTGCGTACCTGACATACTTGTTTGATTGGACGATTGGCCAGGTTCTGGAGGCGCTTTGGAGGGGGCGGCGGCGTCCTGCTGCCCTTTTAGCATTCTTGCCTGAGCCTTATATTCACTTCGTTGAGGAAGACGCGACTGACTTCGAGGAGTTGCGAAGTCGTCAGCTCCTTCAGTTTCTTGGAGACACGCCCTTTGGAACGCGGGGCTTCCAAAACTGCCACCTGCCAGTTGTTCTGCAACGCCTCCCAGGTGGACGGATCCAAATCTTGAGGACAATCCATCTCCTCTTCTGCCTGCATGTTGTTCTGCATGCTGCCCAATAGGTCCGAGACCTGCATGCTGAGCAGGGAATCCATTAAACAGAGGGTTACCCACTACTTTCCGAAATGATGATGGGAGAGAGATGAGGGTGTCGTCTGCATGATAGGCAAGGACATGGTGCCAAACTGTGGCACAATCTGAGCAACGTTCTGGCTCTGCATCTCCCGAGACGCAGACAATACCGCCCTGACGGGCGGCACGAAAGGAGACAGAGAGCCCACCAACTGTTATGAGTGCCTTCCTCGCACATGCAACTCGTCCCGTCGAAGCAGCAGCAAACCCTAGCCCTCGGCCAAAAGGCCAGAGAGCAAGTGCGCGAGCGCGAGCGCGAGATCGCTGCTAGGGTTAGGAGCGAGATTGCTGCAAAACTCCTTTTTCGGAGAGGATGTTTATTAATTACAACACAAGTCTGTAGCGTCTCGCTTTCCAGTCATTTTATATATTATTATTCATCCCTACCGACCGTACTGTAGGAAGTGGGGGGGGGGGGGGGGGGGGGGGTGGCGGGGGGCGTCACATCATCTATCCTATACACATGGATTACGTACGTCGTGTTGTCCGTTTCAAGAGCAGGCGAAGGGCCCGGGCCCCCCGGCGACTTGATTTGTGTTTGTTTTTGGCGGCCCCGCCTGCTTTCGTTTCTTAGAGAGACTCTGGCGGGCGGCCGCGCTGCGCTGTACATTCCCTGAAGGCTGGATTTTCTTCTATTCTATTTTATGTAGCAAAGAAGGAGTGAATGACTGAGGGCTAAAGTCTAAAGATGATATTCAAGGCATTTGAAGAGTGTCACTCTGTTGGCCTCTCATCGTCACTCACTCATTTGCGAACCTTTCATTTATAATAATGGTTGCTTTTTTATAAAAAGGTCAAAATGCCCCATGTTTTCCAATTTTGGATGGATACGGCTCAACTATAACAAAATATATCTAAGTCACTTGGAAAAAAATATAAGCTTCTTGTTAAACGTCACCCTATTACCCTACCACCCATGGTATGTATACTTTCAAACCAAAACCATTGCAAATTCATACATCAAACAAAAGTAGGTACAACAGCTTCTCTAACGCATTGCAAATGAATCATCCCTTTCAATTTCTAACAGCACTCCCGTACACGCACCTTTCAAATTTGCAACTAAATATTCAAGAAACATAGCTCTTACATGTATTCCAAAAATTCTAAACATCCATCCTTCACTATGACTACCCCAATAAGATTCTAGGCTTAAAAGATTCCCTTTTCATTAGATCCTTGCCACCTAGTAACATTTACCTAATTTTTATTACAACATGAATCTTAAATCCATACACGACCATTTTGAACCTATTCCGTAATAGTCTCTTACCTTCTTATTACACTTGCTAAGGTGGATGAACCATATTTTCCTCTTTTCTTCACAAAATGCACAAAGAGGTGGAATGTTCTTGGACTTGCCTCAATCTATCTTTAATGGGTAGCTATTTTATGTTGCTTTCCACAACAACAAGCCAAACTTGTGTTATAAGTAGCTCTCCGTACCATCCATTTCTTTGATACAACCATAATATCGTGACAAATATCTTCATGCCATGTTTTTCTTACTTTGTCTATGTAGATTATAGATTTTTCCATAAAAATCCTCTCTCATATTACTACAAGGCTCATTAACTTGATTAGCCTAGTAGTCAATGATAATCAATCATTGGCATAGACCAATCCTCCTTATTTATGACCTCCTCTAGCTAGTCTTCTTCCTTTTATGTCAAACTAAACTGTTCTTTAATGAGTCCATGGATTTTAGGTCCAAAGTATCCTCATCCAATGGGACTCCACTTTCATGCCTTTCCCATATCATATCTATAAAAGTTTTATGCTTAAGGAAATAAGGTAAAAAGACATTTTCAAAGGCTTCTCTCTACAACCAAATGTGTTGCATTGGATATGACTCTCCTATTCTATTGGTACTTCCAACCCACTTTACATCTTTTAGGTTCATGCTTGCAAGAATTGATGAGGAATTGTGCTACAACAAATTACTTAATGCTTAGTTTGAGATGCTTGATAGAAAAGTTTGTCCTCAAAATTAAGTCCTTTCTAGTTTGCTCTATGCAAAGAGCCTTTACAAATCCCATGCTTAATTAGTCACTCAAGGTTATTTTAGATCTAGGAGTGGGTTGAAGGAAAGTTGGCCCACCTTCTCCTAGAATATTTAGGAGAACCGTACAATTTTAGAGACATCACAATAGCAAATGATCAAACATCACAACCAAGGATACTTCCTCTTTGGGAATGGTAAGTCACCCCAATTTAATAGCATGCAACTACAAGAAAAATCAATGGCATGGATACTCAACTCTCAAAGATGAAGCCTATAAATGTACATGTAAAATAAACTAGTTGATTGAAATACTGATAAACTAACCAATGATTGCTATAACTACTTATTAATTTATATTTTGCAACCAACTATATAAATAGAGAGTAGTGGATTTCCCAAGGATTCTACTTGATGGTGTGGCAAAATTGCACACAATGTGTAAAATAGTGGGATACTCAAGTCAAGACATGGGAGTGCCCAAAATGGAGTTGGACACTATGTTAATACCCCGTCTTAGCAAGTTGCCAAAATTGAAGATGGAGAAACAAAAATGAAGCTATACATCTAAATATACTAAAGCAAATGAACGGTAAATGAAGTAATCACCACTCAGTATGCCATTAAGGGACTTGAGAGGAGAGAGAATATTGCAAAAGGAGAGAGAAAGATAGCAAATAGAGAGAGAAAGAGGGAAGAGGTAAGATAAACATTAAGAGAAGAAAGAGGAACACAAAAAATGAAGAAGAAGGTAGCCATGAAAGCTGTTGGAGGTAAAGGTACCTCTGCCTAGCTGCCCGTGTATTACTACACTGACAGTCACCGCCACTGCACACTGCAGGTGGCGGGCGCCCGTCACCATCACTTTATTCTTTATTCTTTTAGTGACAGTTTGAATAAAGGAAGGCCCGGTCACACATTGTGACTGTTGGAGTTCCCATTTCTAGTCTCTCCCTTTCTTGCTCTTGCTCTCCCGCCATAGCTCTCGAGTCCAACCTTCGATCCGTTGCTCCCTTTCAACTGGTATCAGAGCTTTGCTTTTCGACTCTTGAGCTTGGTTCGTGGCATTCTCAGCATCCCATCGACTCCCTACTTGTAATGGGTCTCCTTCCCGGCAGTCATATCCGACTCTTTCGAGCTCTCGTCACTCTCTGGCTTCCCGAGCACCTTGCCGATATTGTTGGGCACCTTCAAGGCATTACATCAGAGGTATTTAATCATTTTCTTCAGGGTTTACTTCAGTTCTCAAGACTTACAGGCTGTAAACAAGATTGGGGCAGCCACCATTGAAGTTCCCTTGCTTCATATCTCACTTGCCTTTTAATAAGACTTGTTGGAGCTTGTTTAAGGCCTTCCTTGGCTTTAACCGGACCCCTCCGAAGCTTGGCCACCATTTTTTGCAGCCCCAAGACCAGCATTTACAGTTGGTGGAATCACGCAGCCCTCCCATATGTATCTTCAGCATTGACAGTCACAACAACAGCTCTCCCCCTCCATTGGCACTTGGAAAGGCTCCATTTCGGGCATATAAACATGCTTTGATGCTTGGTTTTGATGGTTGATGTGTTGGCATAGTATTTGGACTGATTTAACACTGTTTTGGGACTGTCATAACAGTCCACAAGCATTTTATGACAGTGTTACACTAACATTTGATGCTACAGCTTGTTTGGCATTGTCATTTGATGCCTGGTTGGTCCCGTTTGATGCTCGGATGTTAGGGGAATGTATGCCTATTTTTTGGCAACCATTTGGAGCTGATTTTGGTGCTAAAATTCTCAGTCTTGAACAGTAAATCACTGTTGTACACAATTGGGCTGAAGTCATCTTACTCATGTATACTTATGCCTATGCTTTTCGGGCAATGTTTCGAGCATATATGGTGATGTATTGACACTTGGGGCTTGACATAGAGCTTGGTTTTGATTCGGGATCGTTGGTTGAGCTTGAGATCGCTTTGCAAAGCATTTGGATGCTTCGTCTTGGATGTACTTATGGCATGTATGTTGCTTATGTCTGACCGGTCTTGACATGCTTAGCCTATGCCATTACTACATGCTAGTTACATTGTTTGGAGCCTATTGCTACTGGAGCTCGGTCTTGGCTTGACCTTGGATTCTCGGAGCTTACTTGAGCTATTTATTGGCTTGCCAGAATTGTATCTTGGGATGTACTTGATGTCTTACATGCTTATGGATGCTACATACGGATGCTCTACCACCTACATGTTCGGGATGTACTATTGATGTATTGTCTTGGACTTATGTCATTGGCACTGTGTCTTGCCTTGGCTTGAGCTCTTGAGCTCGTACATACGGCTTTTGTGCCAGTGGGAGTATTCTTGAATGCTTATCAGACATTGAGCAGGTGGTACTTTTGTGCATTGAGTCGTTACATGCTATTGAGCAGTTACAGACACTTGAAACTTTGGGACTTCTTGCCTTTTGGGATGATGCTTGGTTCACTGTATGCTTATGAGCTAAGTCTCAGTTTTGGATCCGTATCTTTGTGAACAGACACCTACTTGTGTCAAGTTTTGGTAGTGGAAGGAACACTTTGCCCCGTTGCCTGGGGGGTGTGCCTACTCACTGGTAGATGTTTGTATGACATACTTGGGTGTTGGATTTATGCTTATCGACCGTCATATGCTTATATTATGCCCGCATGATGCCTGCTTTGGTCTTGGCAGTATCTAATTGTCTTGGGATCCGATTTTGGCACTGTTAGCTCTCTTTTACTGAAATCTGAAATTTATTACAACAAGCATATATGTATGGACTGACATGGATTTTTCATATTGAAACACTCTGAAATGATGTACTTTCACTAGTACTTGGTGGGCAGTAGCTTTGGTTCCACTTTCTTCACCATTTTTCCTCGATTTTGGTGATTTTTGGTCATTTTCTGCAGTAAACAGCAAGCAGTTTTGAACTGTTACAGTCTTCCAGGCTGCATTATGGCGAGTTCGTCCACTGATCATGCTATTTTCAACATCACTAAGCTTAATGGTGTGAATTACTTTTATTGGAAGAGCGAGATTTGGCAGGTGTTGGTGCAGAAATCGCAGATCAAACCTTTGAGGTTAAGCGGGCATCCGCCTGCAACTATGCCAGATGAGGAATGGCTTGAGCTTGATGAGCTATGCAAGTCCACTATTGTATTGTCTCTCATATAACAGGTTCACTTTAATCTCTTTGGGGAAGAACATAGTGCATGGCAGTTGTGGAAAAAGATTAAAAATCTCTATGACAAGAAAAGTCCAGCGAGTCAGATGTATTGGCTGAAGCAGCTTATGGATCTGCACATGAAGGACAATGTGACTATGTCTGCTCACTTGAGCCAGTTCCATGCTATACGCAAGAACTTGACTTCGCAGGACATCACTTTTGCAGAGGATGTCACTCCTCTTTTCTTGCTTGGTACTCTTAATGAGTCATGGGATGTATTCCGCACTGCATTATGTGCCTCTACTGCTACCTTGAAATTATTTGATGTTGAGAGTGCTCTTCTGCAGGAAGAGGTTAACCGTAAGAATTTGGATGCCTCTCGTGTGTCTCATGCTATGACATCTAGAGGCAGGAATGATGGATGCATATAGAAAGCATGGCAGTGGTAGTGGCCGTGGACGGGATTCTCAGAAATCTCGGTCCAAATCTCGTGGGAAGTCACGTAGCAAATCCTGTGGCAGGAATGCAGATGTTACTTGTCACCATTGTGGGAAAAAGGGCCATATTAGGCCATAATGCCATGAATTGCGCGATGGAAGGCGCAAAGATAAGGGGAAAGACAAAGTGCAGGATAAGTCTTCTGATCGCAGCATAGTACCTGCAAAGTCCAGTGTTAAAATTGAAGAGATCAATGTTATGAAGCCTGAGAATGTTGATGATGATGATTATATCCTAGCAGCTTCTTCTAGTGCTTCGCAGATGACAGAGATACACTCTATGTATGCACAGTGTTGGCTCTTGGACTCAGGTGTGTCCTTTCATGTGACACCTTGCTGAGAGTGGTTTCATTCATACCGTACTGTTTCGGGTTTTGTGCACTTGGATGATGACAGCTCTCTTGATATTGTGGGCATTGGTGATGTTAGGTTGCAGTTTCCTTCTGGCAGCAGTTTTGTTATGCAGGATGTACGTCATGTACCTGCTTTGACATGCAATCTCATGTCAGCTGGACAGCTTGATGACGTAGGATATCATGTATGTTTTGGAGACTCTGCATGGAAGATCACACGTGGCAGACTTGTGATTGCGAGAGGTGCCAAGGCTGTCAGTCTCTACCCCTTGATTGTATCAGCTTCTTCCCTTGATCATGTTTTGTCTGTGGGTTCTATCCCACATGTATCTCTTTGGCATGCCCATTTGGGCCATATGTCTTTGAAGGGAATGAAAATGCTTTCTGGTTTGCAGTACTTACCGCCCCTTGATTATGCATGTTTTGATTCATGTGAGCATTGCCTTTATGGCAGGTAGACTAGGTCTACGCATAAGAAGTCTGGTAGGCCACGCATGAGTGAGCCCTTGGCATTGGTACATTCGGATGTCTGTGGGACCATGCCTTGTTAGACTATGGGTGGTGTAAAGTATTTTATTACGTTCATAGATGATTTTTCACGGAAAGTTTGGGCTTATCCCATTAAACTGAAATCCGATGTCTTGGCTGTGTTTCAGAGATAGCTTGCATTGGTTGAGAACCAATTTGGGTATAGGCTAAAATGCCTAAGGACAAATAATGGGGGTGAGTATGTCTCACGTGATTTTGAGCAGTTATGTGATGAGAGGGGTATTAAACGTGAGTTGACAGCCCCCTACACTCCCCCCCCCCAGAATGGTTTGGTTGAGTGGATGAATAGAACCATCCAGGAGCGTGTACACAGTATGCTTAGCCATGCAAGCCTACCACAGAGCTTTTGGGCTGAGGCAGTTAGTACAGCTGTGCATGTCATAAAAACATCACCCTCTAGTGGTTTGGATTTCTAGGTTGCAGAGGAGGTATGGACTGGAAAACTTCCCTCTTATGCGCATCTCCGTGTCTTTGGATGTGAGGCATTTTGCCATGTGCCCAAGGACAAGAGAAGTAAGCTGGATCCCAAGAGTGACAAATGCATTTTCCTTGGTTATGGGGATACAAGCGAGATGGGTTACCGTCTCTAGGATATGCAGGCACGGAAAGACATCCGTAGTCATGATGTAGTCTTCCATGAAGACAAAATGCATAGGCAGCTTGAGAGAGTTGTTGAGATCTGCAGGGTCATATTTCAAGAGGAGCCGAGAGCTCCCGCCCAGCTAGTTGGACAGCCTACAGCTGCAGCAGATGCTCATGGTCAGGGTGTTGGATAGGCAGATGGGCAGGCATCAGAGCCTGCCATGAGACGGTCTACTAGAGACAGACGTCCACCTGATAGATTTCAGCCCTTGATGCATTATGTCTTGGTGACAGATGCAGGAAAGCCTTTCACCTATGATGAGGCTATGCGCAGGGGTGACAGTCACTCCTGGGAGAGGGCTATGCAGTCTAAGATAGACTCCCTGCATAAGAATGACGCTTGGGATTTAGTTTCCTTGCCTATGGGCAAGAAGGCTTTGCCATGCAAGTGGGTGTACAAGATAAAAAGTACCCTGGACACCCCAAGTAGCAAAGGGTTTTAAGCAGGAGCATGGTGTGGACTTTGACGAGGTCTTTTCTCTTGTGGTTAAGATGACTACCCTGTGCTTAGTCTTGGCTTTGGTTGCTTAGCTTGATTTGGATTTATACCAGATGGATGTCAAGACGACTTTCTTACATGGGGACTTGCATGATGAGATTTATATGGAGTAGCCTAAGGGCTTTGCAAAACTTGGCAGGTAGCACCTAGTGTGCAAATTGAAGAAAAGTCTTTATGGCTTGAAACGGGCACCTAGGGAGTGGTATCATAAGTTTGATGCCTTTATGCAGTCACAGGGATACAGCCAGAGTGCTATGGATCCATGTCTTTACACAAAGAAAGCCCGTGATGGTTCTTTATTGATTTTGGTACTCTATGTGGATGATATACTGATAGTAGGGAAAGCTCATGACGAGCTAGATGCTCTTAAGGCTCAGCTCAAGAAGAGCTTTGAGATGAAAGATTTGGGACAGGCCATTCACATACTTGGTACGTGCATTAGACGCGACAGGCATCAGGGACTCCTCTACTTGTCACAGAGGGAGTACATTCATAAAGTCCTTGAGCGCTTCCGTATGCAGGACATAAAGCCTGTTGGCTGTCCATTGCCTTCTTATGTGAAGGTACCACAGGCTAATTATCCACAGACAGATGAGCAGAGGGCCGAGATGGCCAAGATTCCCTATGCATCCGCAGTGGGTAGTCTTATGTATGGCACGATAGCCACTCGTCCAGATATTGCCTTTGTAGTTGGTGTTGTGGCACGCTATATGGCTACACCTGGCAAGAAGCATTGGGATGCTGTGAAGGGTATCATGAGGTACCTGAAGGGCACTGCAGATATGTGCATATGCTATGGCAGCCAGGATACAGGAGTTGTAGGGTAAACTGACTCTGATTATGCAGGACATGCAGATAGTAGGAAGTCCACTTCCGGCTATGTATTCACCTATGCTGGAGGTGTTGTTTCTTGGATGTCCAAGGTGCAGAAATGCACGACCCTTTCTACTACAGAGGCCGAGTATGTTGCAGCCGTCCGCTGAGGCTTGCAAGGAGGCCATTTGGTTGGGTCGTTTAGTTTTGCTGACCTTGGTATTGATGCTATCCCTACACTGCATTAGGATTCTATGAGTGCTATTTAGTTAGCCAAGAATCCGATCTTCCATGCAAAGACCAAACACATTGAGGTGAGGTATCACTTCATACGCAGGGTCGTTGAGGACAAGTCTGTTGATCTTGTCAAGATCTTGACTGACAAGAATCCTGCAGATCTGCTCACAAAAAGCCTCTCTACAGAGTGCTTTGCCTTCCTCAGGAGGTTGATGGGCGTGGGATGAGATGACGTCTTTCCTCATCCTGTTGTACATGTGTACATGTTGTACTGTCTTTTTTCTTTTTCTTTTCACTCCTCACTAGGGCAGATTCGCCTTTAAGTGGGAGGTTGTTGGGGGTAAAGGCGCCTTTGCCTAGTCGCCCGTGTATTACTACACTGACAATCACCGCCACTGCACACTGCAGGTGGCGGGCGCCCATCACCGTCACTTTATTCTTTATTCTTTTAGTGACAGTTTGAATAAAGGAAGGCCCGGTCACACATTGTGACTGTTGGAGTTCCCATTTCTAGTCTCTCCCTTTCTTGCTCTTGCTCTCCCACCACAGCTCTCGAGTGCAACCTTCGATCCGTCGCTCCCTTTCAAGAGGAGGAAAGTGTATTGTAATATTATTCAATGGTACCGAATAACATGTCGTGATTCATTTTATACATACCCATGTGATAAGTATTATCCCCCTTATTTTCCCATATTTCCTATCCTCTTTTCCATCCCTTACATTTCAGAAAAAATAAGGAGAAGGTAGCCATGAAAGCTAGAGGAGAGAGAGGAGGAAAGTGACTTGCATCATTATTCAGTGGTGCCAAATAACAAGTCCTAATACCTTTTATACCTGCCCATGTGATAAGTATTATCCCTCTTATTTTCCACTATTTTCTATCCTATTTCATATCCCTTATATTCTATTCCCACTCAAAAGAAGTTTTTGTCCTAAAAAACAATTTGAGACTTATTGCAATAGTTGAGATGTATGGAAAGTTAGAGTACTACTTTGTTACAATGGCTACACGAATATAAAGATCTTGAAGATATATTATGTAATAGATGGAATCAATAGTAGATAGTTAAGTAGACCATATATATATATATATATATATATCCATTTAAGATGATAAAGCTGAGAACTCAACCACGACCATAACTTCATGAAAAGGCACTTGCAAAGAATAGATAGCATGTTGTCTACTATAGATCCTACTATAGTAAAACTGAAACAACCGTTGATAGAATTATCCAAATCAAGCATTCTATATGTCAAAAGACAAGCTTATTTTATATACTTTTAGTCCATATAGGTCTTGCTTCTTTGTAAACAAATTAAAATTAAAATAGAGCCAAACTAGTAAGCTATCTAGAATATTCCTGCATTAGAACAGGAGGTGAAAGTGACCGAGTTTTAGCCAATAGAGCCACTTAAAGATACCCCCCCCCCCAATATGGATCTTGGTTTTAAAGATTCCAAAAGCCATCCCTTATACTCTTGGATCAAAAGGTATTCCAACATAATACTTTTAGTCCATATAGGTCTTGCTTCTTTGTAAACAAATTAAAATTAAAATAGAGCTAAACTAGTAAGCTATCTAGAATTTTCTTGTAGTAGAACAGGAGGTGAAAGTGACTAAGTTTTAGCCAATTGAGCCACTTAGAGATAATATCCCCCCCCCCCACCCACCCACAATATGGATCGTGGTCTAAAAAATCCAAAAGCTATCCCTTATCCTCTTGGATCAAAAGGTATTCCAACATAATGATTATTAAAGGTGAGAAAACTATCATCAATCACATGCTCCATACCACTTGGATCAAATGGATAGAAAGAAGTATCCCCATAATCATATCCATAATCCCTTAGGTTCCTAGCTAGAAGACAATCACCATTCAACTACCTCAATACCTAGTTAGGCATCAACTAATTCCTCAAGTGTACTTTGAAGGCACTAAGAAGTTTGAAAGTACTAAGAAGACAACAAACTGCTTTAGTTCTGCCCTTAAGGTTATATATGTGATGGTACCATCTTTGCTCCATCAAGAGAGCCATTGTAACAATGAGCAAGCTTCTAAAACTTTCACTCAAGTTCTTCCAAGTTCTAATATCATTGTATATGGTCGTATGTCTATCCAACTATTTTAGATTCATGGGCTAGCACTGAACATTAGATCCACTTAACACCTCAGCCATTGGACTTGCAAATGCTTATGATGCAGGACTTGCAAGAGTAGAAGGAGACAAAGCTCTTGCAAAGAGGAATGTGACTCTTAGACTCAATTAGGTATAATTCTTGTTGTTAATGATGAAATCTAACATTGATGGTTTAATGGAAACTTGTGCTCATCTCCATGTTGAAGTACATAAGCTATTATTTGAAAATGTACTTAGAGAGACAAAAACAAAGAGAGCTTCTTTGCTTAAAGTAGAGCCCTTAGGACTGCCCTAGTCATTGTGCTTATTGTGGATCTTATCCAGGATACATTTCTAGTATGTTCTATCTTTGATTTGAGATCTGTTAGTTAGAGGTGTAGATCTAATGTTAGAATTTACATACTCAAGCACGAGAACATCATTCCAAGGAAGCCACTAGGTAGACATTTGATTGCTTAGACTATGTGTCTCTAATGTAGACCATTGTAGAGTTGAATATAAGGACGTATCATGATACCTTGGTCAAAGCCTTGAATTGCAACATGGAGGCATAAATGACCAACATATGTTCCAAAAATCGAGCTTTGTGAGAGTATTATAGGTCAAAGGTACACCAAAACTTTATCTAATGCATAGAGGCAAAAGATGATTGATGAGAAACCTCAGGTGCCTGAGTAGTGCAAGAATGTGTGTAAAAGGCCATGGATGTTAGTGAGCACAATTCGTATTTCTTACAGAATTGTTCGACTTCGTGCACCAAAGAATACGATTCCAATTTTTGAAATTTTTATTTGTACCATCAAACAATCACAGCCAATAGAATAGATGCCATAGGCTTTGAATCAAAAGAGGCCTTCTATGAATCCATTTTGCAACCTATTTCAATGTTTCATAAGCAACATTGGCTTCAGAATGGTGTGGAGAAAGTGAGTGCATGTTTTTGTTTGATTTGGTAGGGCCTCCACTGTTAGAGCTAGATCAATGAAGCATCACCACCACATACATACTGACCAGTCTCAGCCTCAATTGTTGAGAGCCCTAAGCCTTGTAGATGCACTTTCTAATCTAGCATCTCTCCCCTGTAACAAGATTGTAGTACACAAAGAGCAAGTAACACGTGTAAATAGGTCTTGTTTGAAGATTTCCTTCACTTCATGGCTCTACATAGATAATTTCTTCGACAAAATCATATCCCAATTTCCAAATAAGGTATCAGCATAGAAGGACCTTGTGCGGAACAAGTACTCTATGATTTTTTGTGAAAGTTTTCTTTTTAAGATCAAGAAATTTGGTGTGTAGACCTCAGACAAATTTAAGAGGAATAGCTAGGAGTAACATTAGACCATTGGATGAGATTTAGCTTGTTTTTGCTCAGTTCAGGCTATTCAAGGTATCAATAGTCCACATCCCTAATCTACTAATTCTGACCTCTCAAGAAGAAGCTCAAGTTCTAAGTTTTACCTCAAAGACAAAATTTATATTTTGTGATCAATAATTTCTCAACCTGCAATTGATGGGTGTGCTTCACTAAACATCATTGGTAGTATGTTTGAAGATTAAGGCCTCAAAGCATCTCATTGTGGTCTCTTGTGAACAGGCAGAATCCATTACTCACAAAGTCTCACCACTTCTTTACTTAGAACAAATCATTACACCTAAATCCTTGCTACACTTTAGATTTTGGAGAAGAAGATGCCACAAAAGGTAGAAAATCAAGTCCAATACTTGCCAAGAATGATCATGAGAATGAAGATTACTGATATTTCTTTAATCTAGGTGATCCACAAGGCTAGAAATTTGTCAAAACTACTGCCCTTTAAGAGATTTCTACTTGCATTTTCAACTTCAAATGTGATGTTGGTCTATTGTCCCATGTTAATCCATTTAATGTCAGGGTAAGGGATAGAAAGCTTTTAAGGTGGAGAAGGCTGTTGTGGTTGCCATTCAAGTCCTTGTGCAAGATCTCATGAGATAGGAGTGATTTTCTCTATGGATCCTTTTTGGAAACTTGAGAAAGAAGAGAAAGAGTGTACTCTTCAAAAAACAACAAGGCTTTTAAAAACGTGCCCCTAATCCTTGTAACCCTACTTTTGACCAAATACCTCCAAAAATTGCATGAAATTTGATGACAACTTGTTATTTTGGCCATCCACTACCATATTTGTTCCTTCTTTCTTCAAATATCTCCAAACTTGTCTTCTTCCAATTATCGGTGTCCTCCAAGTCACTGCTAGTCATAGTTAGTGTCCTATACCTGCAATACTTATCTAAAATAGAATTTTCCTAAGTCAAAACAAGACAAGATATGAAGAAGAGAAAAGGAAAATGGATCAAAGACCTATACTCTAATACCACTTGTCATGAAGGGACCTGAGAGGAGAGAGAAGATTGCAGAAGGAGAGATAAAGACTATAGATGAAGAGAGAAAGAGGGAAGGGGTGAGAGAAACACTAGGAGAAGAGAGAGAAACACAAAAAAGGAAGGATAAGGTAGCTATGAAAGTTGGAGTAGAGAGAGGAGGAAAGTGACTCGTAATATTATTCAATGGTGCTAAATAACAAGTCCTGATACCTTTTGTACCTGTCCCATGTGACAAATATTATCCCCCTTATTTTCCACTATTTTCTATCCTATTTTCCATCCATTATACAATGACACAAGTAATGAAGATTCATAAAAAAGTTTTCCAACAGCAAAGCATGGAAGGAGACATGATAATCACCCTCCTTTGAAAATGTGTGGGGTAGGTGTGTTTCAATGTTGACTTGATACTAAAAAAAAGACATTACTATCTTGATATAAAACTAGGAATCTCATCAAATCTCTGCTAGCTCCTTTTTAAAATTTGACGTAACAAGCCTACATAATCACTAGAATGTCGATCTTTGTTGTCTAGAACCTACAAAACAATGGTTAGAAAGCAATTCTTTAGAACTATGGTACCTCCAAGTCGAACTATGGTGGCTATCTCAAGGACCTAGAAGGAGATGGCCCCTCTAGAATATGAATGCCTCCTTGTGAGACTAAAAGTGTCCTCTAGATGTCCTTATTAAAATAATGTAAAACCTCTTAAATCTTGAAACATTTGCAATACCTTAACCAAGTAATACATTATTTGTGTATCTTCAAAATAATCATAATCATAATTAAAAGTAACATCCTTATGCATGTGACCAAGAAATTGACCTAATCCAATGGCCTAATTTTCACATCATCATGATCAACATGATCCTCAAATGAGAGTATATTGTAATTAACCAAATCTAATGAACCATATCTTCCTCATCACATAGAGGATCAATCACAAATCTAATGAACCAAAGCTCTAGTGTGATTGATTGAGTTTATCCAAATGTTTCAATATTATTCTCATTTATGTTTATCGATAGAGGATCTATTTGTGTTAGATATATGGTTGCTTTTTAATGTAAATAAGTTAACAAGTTATGTATATTATTATTGTGTTTAACATTGTGTTATGATTATTTTGATCAAACATTGTATGTAGATCTCCTAATAAAATAACATCAACACTACATTCCTTTGAAACATAATGATTAAGAACTTAACAAAGTATTGATGGATGTTTGGCTTTTTGTATACATTTATTATTCTATAGGAAAAATTAATATTTTTCAAATAATTATGTATATTAAATTAATATCATGTTAGTTATATAACTCAAGTCATTGCATTGTTATATTTTTGTAAAACATTCCTATATCAATGTCAAATTGAATAACTTTTTAAAATAATTATCTATATAATTTATATTATTTTAATGATTTATTTCTTGGAGAAAATTTGAATTGTTGCCTAAATAAAGATACATATTAATTATCTAATATATGTTTATCTAACATTTTTACATAGCAAAATTTAGAACCGTAAGATTCCAATTTTTTGTTACATATAATCTATTTAGTCACTAGTAACAGAATGATTAAATTTAATAATATTTATTTAAATTTCTAATAATAAATTTTAAAAAGTTTTTATATTCAAGGTAATGTTGTGTATTATAAAATATTGTGTCCTTTAATATTAGCTAGATCAAATGCTAGTTTATTTAGTAATAAACCTTATGATTGATGCACTATTTGAGCTACATATGGTTTGATTGGAGATTGTTTTTTAATAAATATATATGGAGTGTCATTATTAATTTAATTTATTTAAAAATTAAAAATATATATTTAATTTTTTATTTATCACATAATTTTTTATTTTTTAAAAATATTTTTTTCAACTTTATTATAATTGATTTTATCCATACAGGTTTGTATTTTTATAAGTAGGTATAAACATCCTATTTTTTATTAGTGTTTAGGAGAGCAATGTTATTATGTATATTAGAAGATAAAATATCTTGAGCTTCTAAAATGAACTTTTTTAAAAAAAGGATCCATAAAATTTTTGGTTATGTGTCTCCATTGTGAGATTTGTAAAAGATAGTACTGATGCTTAAGCATCAAAATAATTTTTAAACAAATATTATTGATTCAAAGTTTATATATATTCTTTTGTTTGTTTCTCTCTTTACATTTGATGTAGAATATTGATTGATATATTTGTTTAGCATAAAACTTCATTTAACTCATACTATTTGACTTTGTGAATCTAAAAGTTTGCAAAAGTAATTATCATTATCCTTGAATATCCATTTGTCTATTACAAGACCAATTTGATATATATCATTGTATATTAACACCTCAATACTTGCTTGATGTTCTTTATAATTATGTTTAATAAATCTTCTTCTATTGTTAACACAATTAGATATTCCTATTCTAACTTATGAGATTTCATCCAACACAAGTAGTTTGATTTGTTCATGTTTTTCAAATCATCTGGTTAAAGTTTGTTGAGTTAAAGAAGGCATTTTCTAATTATTTACTACAATATATTATTTAAAATATATTTTTATCCCACTGATATTATAAGCAACTTTTCCAACAAAAGCTACAAGTAAATTGAAAGTAAGATTAAAATGATAACGTTCTTTAATGCGCATATCTAAAAGCATATCAAAGCTTCAATTGATAGCAATAATAGATCTATTTTGCTCACACACACACAGAGACACAGGAAGCTTATGGGGCTCATTTTATTTTTTTAAAATCACATCTTATATTTTAATTTATTGTTATTTCTCAATGATCTTAATTTATTAAAATAATTATGAATGTTGAGTAAATGAGGTATTTGTATTCTAGATTTTTAAAATTTTTAACATATAATAATATTTGAGAGTCCACTAAAATATCATAATTGTTAATATTTTGAGACATTAATTCATTTTTTGCATCATAATATATTTCTATAATTTCTTTTTAAATCATCAAGTTCAATATTGTTTTCCATTTTTTGAGGTTTATTATTACTAATTGTTCATTATACTTATATGTATTTTACCAACTTCAATGTTTTTGTAATTGTTCATATTCATGATTATAAAAAGGAGTGTATAATATATATTATGAATAAAAAATTTCTACATTTTTCTTTTTGTTATATTTGATGAATCCAATTTTTTTCTCTTTCTTAATCTTATTTAATTAGTTTTTATTTTTTGTTATAGAGCTATAAATATAGCAAGATATACTTCTAATTTTACAAGACATTGGATATAGTTGTGTACAATCAAATACATTATTTTTGTAGAATCAAATGGCAAAGTTTGTGGATCTTTTTTATGTTTTAAAATATAAGTTTGTTGGTCAAAAGGAGATGTATTTATAAGCGATAATTTTCTACTTAAGAGGTAAACTTAAAATTAAATACCTAGTTAGTTGGGATTTCATTTCTTGTTTATTCAATCAAAAGAAAATTTCCCAAATCTTTTAGCCTTTCATAAACCTAATGAGCAAGAGCAAGAGAGCTCTAGAGGCACACACACAATGTGGGAACTCCAACAGTCACAATGTGTGATCAACCTTCCCTTTACTCAAATGTCACTAAAAGAATAAAGAATAAAGTGATAGTGACGGGTGCCCGCCACTTGTAGTGCTAGTATGCGGGTACTATCAGTGTAACTAATACATGGGCAGCTAGGCACATGAACCTTTATCCCCAACAATACAAACATATAACACATTATAAATCAATATGGTACCAATTTTTATCTTTTTTTTATCAACAAAAATGATAATACATTGATCATAGAATTAGAAATTTTATCAAGAAACATGTTAATAAAGTCATAGCTCTTACTTCCACTTCATGCTTCCACTTCAGGGCTCTCTCCCTTCAATTGGTATCAAAGCCATCGTCCCCAAGAGTTTGAGCCCTCGACCTCAAGTTGTGGAGAAAAGCTTTAGTTCATAGTTTTCATGGGCCATGGCTCAGCTTGAAGAAGAGTGTATTGTTGCTCATTTGCTTCCCAGGCTGATCAAAGGCATGTCCGAGAGTTTCATTGAGCTTCCCCTACTCTCTCCTTGAGCTCTACTAACCTCATCCCAACCAACACCGTGCCAAGGAAAACATGCATAATTTGTGTTGATTGGGCTTCCCCCTTTCTTGCTCAGATATGCTTCATCCTACCTCATCTCCACCTCCTAGCATTGCTCCCGCGGCCTTGGGCAATCACTTGGCATTGTACCCAACACCTTTGACATGAGTTTGGGCATCAGTTGGAGCTCTTGGGTTTCGCCATTAGCTCATAGTGTATGACAGATTGCTATATTGCAGTTTTGGGTAGTCCTTCACTCATTGTTTAGGAATCACTTATGCTTCCTAGGATGTCTATTTGATGATGGATCATCTGGATATGTTATGCCAATGTATTGGAATGTTATGGGACTGATTTGAGAACTCTTTTTCTAAGTTTTACAAATGTTTTTTACAACTATAATAACCAAGGATGAAGTTTATTTTATCAGTGAAAGCATATGCCTATTGCTCTCGGGTGCTTATTCATTATTCCAGGTGATGTATCGATGCTTATAGTTCATATTACATGCTTGGTTATGCTCTTGAATTGCTTTTGAGCTGAGTTTGGAGCTTTGAAACTTGACATTGACTGTCATTCACTGTTATGTATGTTATTTGATGCTCCAGTAAAAAGCGATTTGCAAGTAACTTGGGTCGGATGCTCCTGGATGTATATTACGTGGATCTTGGATTTATGGATGCCTTCCACATAATATTTTGAGCTTTGTTTGATTGTTTGGCATTCGACTTTTGTTCCAGTGGGAGCCACTACTTGACACTTGGATATTACATTGAGTATTTGGTTACATAGTTGAGCTTGAGGATCTTCTAGCGAGACTATGGGATGTGGTAACATGTACATGCTCTTCTCATGCTTTATGTATGCAGTTGATGCTTAGTGGGCTGGTCATTTGACATACTACTTGGGATATCACCTATCTCTGTCATGATGTTGTCAGTGATGTATGTATCTTGGTTGGTTATGTATTGAGCTTTCATTATATTTCTTAGTACATTGTGTCTTCAATTGGTCTCTTCTATTACCCGTGAGACCCACTCCATGCATGATGGTTATGTCTATGGGGGGATGTGTCTTAGCTTGATACACTGATTCTTTGACACTTATTGGTGCCAGTTGCATATTCACTCACTGCTAGTTAGGGCTATTCCTCCTTCGCAATTGTATTTTGTCTTATATAAGTGATTGCCCCTTTTTGGCATTTATTTTTTAATAATGTAGTTCATTTTTAGCATGCTATAATTACAATTTACTACATTGTTTATGCAAGCAATTACCTTCACTTGATAGTTCTTTACATTGAGTTTTTGGATAGTTTCATTACTCTAATTATAGTTTACTACACTGTTTATGCAAGAAATCACCTTTCACTTGATAGTTCTTTGCATTGAGTTTGTGGACAGTTCATTACATGGTCGGTATCCCTTGTTTTCAACTTGATCTCACTGTTGTTTTAGGGCTGTTTGTAGTGATTACAACATCTTTCTTTGACAAATTGTGTACTTGTTTTCCTTCATTGGCTAGTGGCTCGAGTCATAGTGCTATCTTTAATATTGACAAGTTGGATGGCACTAATTACAGCTACTGGAAGGCCCAAATTTGGCAAGTTTTAGTGTAGAAAATGCAGGTTAGGCCTTTGAAACACAAGGGTGTCAAGCCCAAACCTATTGATCTAGATGATTGGGCTAAATTAGATGAGCTATGTAAGTCCACAATCATATTGTCCATCTCTAAGCAGGTATTATATAATGTTGTCCTTGATGGGAAGTCTACATGGGAATTATGGGAAAAGATTCGCAATGTCTATGACAAGCAGAGCTCCACTTCTTAGACATATTGGCTAAAGCAACTCATGGACCTTCGCATGAAGGAGAGCACTTCCATGTTAGCTCACTTAAATGAGTTTCATTCCATTATCAATCATTTGTCTTCGTAGGGGATTAAATTCAAGGGCACTCTTCTTTCCTTGTTCCTCTCAGTTACACTTGCCTGAAACATGGGATACTTCTTGTATTGCTATGTGTGCCTGTTAACCCTCAAACGAACGAAGGTGAAAAATCCAGGAAAAGAGAAACGGAAGACAAAGATGCACAAAGAGAAGAGTCCTAAATAAGGGAGAAAGGCGCACAAGGAAAAGCGCAAGTCAAAACTTTTGTAAAAGAGCGCAAGCGTATCATGGCTTAATTCAAGGAGCGCCGGGCTCTCACCCCTGCAATTTGTAAATGTAGATGGGCGGTGGAAAGGAAGCTAGGAAGATAGAAGGACAATGGGAAAAAGGGCCTAGGCTACGACCGGCCATGTAAAAAGGGGAAAAGGGGATGACCGCCCAAAAGGGATTTAGGGTTTTGTATATAAAGTTGAAAAGTGAATGAGAAGCTCATTCTTGTGTGTGGCAAAAAGTGGCTCTCTTCTTCTTCTTCTTCTTCTTCTTCTTCTTCTTCTTCTTCTTCTTCTTCTTCTTCTTCTTCTTCTTGCTTGCTTGCTTAAGCTTGTGCTTGAGAGAGGGAGTATGAGAGTGTGTGAGGGTGAGGGACCGAGGAGGAGAAGCTCTCCATCTTCTCCTCTCTTCTTCTCTTCTCTTCTCTTCTCTTATCTTGCTCGCAGCAATGGAGCTTGGAGCGTGGAGCTTGAGGATGGAGCTTGCTTGAAGCTTGCACTTGGATCATGAAGCTACCGGAGTGCGTGGGAGAGGAGGTAACTCGAACGGCACGGAGGTAAGCTCACTACACCCGTAGATATGGATGGCGCGTTGGTTATGTGAGAGGTAGCCATTAGTGCTCGGCTTGGAACGCTTGAAACAATAAGCGGTCCGTGGGTCTTGGCGGTTGAGCAAAAGCTCCCACATTTTGGTTCCGTTGCCGGGACCACGGATTCAAGCCTTGAGCACTTGCACGCTTCGAATCGAGCATCAAAGTAAGGGTCTCCCCGAACCAGTGCTTGAGATAGGTAGAAAGTGAGGGGGTTGAAGATGGTATTTGATCTCCTTGGCAAGTAGGTTTTTTGTTTTGTTTGAGGTTTATGTTGAGAGATGGAGTAGTGTAGGTATTTATTTTATGATTTGGATGCATTAGAGTAGGAGAAAACAAAGAAAAACAAAGAAAACAAGCACCAGGGTTCACTGTTGCAAAATAGGGCAAAAATCGTGCAAGAATTGGCACAACGCTTGCTAGTGATGCCTAAGATCGGCATGCGAGTGATTGGGGGCACCAGCACCATGCCCGGGAAGGGGTATAAGAGCCAAGAGGCCAGGGGAGAGCTTATTTGTGACTGTTCAGTTTGAGAGAGAGAGAGAGAGAGAGAGCCATTGCACGATCTTCCCCGATCTAGCCATTGACGAGCCTATCACGCTAACTAGGTACATAAAACCCTTCCCCTGTCATCCTAGATAGGACCTGGAGATTTGTGCTTGGAATGGTTGGGTAAATCACAAGAATCGAGCAGGATCAGCATCGCGCTGTTTCCGTCGCGCCGCATTCGGCCCGTCCGAGCAGTCGCTCCTAGGCCGAGCCCCAGAATCGGCCCTCGGTCCCTTACCATTCGGCCACTCGGCCCGAAACCCTAGTTGGCCCTCGGACCGTCCGAGGAAACTGTTCGAGTCAACCCACTCAGCCGTTCGAGTCAGGCTCTTCGCACGTGGAACATTCGGCCCTCGGCCAACTGCCGTTCGGCCCGTCCGAGTTATCCTGTTTGAACCTGTCATTCAGCCCGTTCGAATAAAAATCGCCCGAGTCAGATCTGGAGATTCGGCCCTTGACCCCGAGCCATTCGGCCCATCCGAGTGACCCATTCGGACCTACAAATCGGACCAGTTGGTCCGAGTGCAATTTTCTGTCAAATCTGTCAGAAATTTGACTCGACCCGGCAACTATGCAGTGGCGTAACTTGTCAAAATCCTGCGGATGCTCAGAACTTGATTCTGGCACACTTAATAGGAAAAAAACCATAGCGACAGCTGCTTAGCAGCCAGAGGTAGGCAATTGCGAGACACAGAGACTTAGACGCAAACCGCTGAGTTGCAAGACTTAATCGGCCAAAACGATGCGAGAGTGCGTAAGACGCTTAGAAATTAGTTGCCGCACCCGCCCTGAATTTTTGCACTTGAAGTACACTTAAGGAAACTGAAAGCCTGATTGAGCACAAGCGCATAAGAAGGACACACACATTGAGTGGCCATAAATTGAGGATTGTATTCGATAAAGGAACTCACTCAGATAAACCACTCAAGGACCTCACCAGTAGGAGAGTGTTAACGGTATTTTGAGAAGGCTGCAGAAAGCGCAAGTGTTGGATACTATTTTTTGGTGGATTATTATTTTGTGGAGCTTCATTGTATTACTTTGGGCACTTGTGTATTACTTTTTACTCATGGACATCATCAGACTATCATGGTTGTATTATTTTGTGAGAGCCGGGCTCACTCCCGTGCACATTGTATTTATTACCCGTAGTTGTATTTGTCGCACCCGCATATGTTGCATGGGTTGCGCACATGTAATTGTGATTAGAATAGTGTAGGCTTGGTCTATTTAGGCTAAGGCTCAAGCATGTTTCAAGGATTGACCGGCCTAAAGCCCACTATGTGGGTAGGATGCCCAAAGAGGGTGCAAATCCTAATTCACAGTTGTGGAAACCCTAAACGCAAAAGGGGCACAAACCCTAACCCTAATTCTATGTCTATATAAGGGTGGGAGGTCTCAGTTGTATTCACCCCCTTTGGCACATTCATGCTGCGGAAGCTCTGTTAGTGCAACCATTCAATCTTTCTATTCTATCATCTTGCTTCCATTGTGTTGAGAGTGACTGAGAGGGAGAGAGTGAGAGGTGTGTTGAGCGAGGGACTGAGGGAAGGTGAAGCTCTTTGTCGTCTTCTTACTTTTCTCGTCGTCTCTACTAGCTCTTCGACTCGTTGGTGTGCTTGGTGGTGGATGCAAAGGAGCGACGGCATCGGATCGTGTTGATCGTGGTCGTGGAACTATCTTTGAGCCTTTGAAAGGTAAGTTAGGTGAGTTCACTACAACTCGATCTAGTCTTGTATTCTTACTTCCTTGGGTTGGAGAGGAGAATGCTTGGTTAGTTAGAGCGGAGCGTGAGAGACAAGGTGAGAGATTGTCGCCAACGTGAGTTGCAGCTTCTGAAAGAATAGAAGTCCGTCCAAAGTCCCGACTGTTGGTGCGTTTGCCTCAACATTTTGGTTCCATTGCCGGGACCTAGGATGGTGCAACCACCGAGGTTCTCACACTCCCACCGTGTGGCGGAATAGGAGGCTTGTGCATGGGCGTGGATAGGATCGATGTGGTTCCGATCATCCGCGTTTGTGGCTAGCTTCCGAAACCCATGCGGCTAGGTTAGGAAGGGCCAAATCGGAAGGAACTGGTTTGTTGGATTGAGATTGGAATAGGGTAGAATAGAAGAAAACACAAACCATAAACTCAAAAACACAAAAACACAAGAAAACACAAAACTCAAAACTCAAAACTCAAAACTCAAAGCGCTCTTCTTGTTGTTGGACATCTTGTGTGGGAACGTTGGGAGATGAGGGTTCATCGTTCTTGCTTTTGTCATTGGTTACATACATGTTTATGGTTGAGATCTAACCAAATATACTGCTTGCCTTTGTACTAGTCTTCTAAAGTTCTTGGCTTGTGAGGTAGAGGAAGGAGAAAGCAAAGAAGGCCAAGAAGAAGTAGATAGAAGATGGTTGGGAAGAAGAAGAGATTAATGAAAAAAAGGGTGAAATAGAGAAAAAGGAAGGGCAAGAGGTAGTGAGGAAGAGAGCTAGAAGAAGAAGAGAAGAAGAATACAAGAAGAAGATAGAAGAAGAAGAAGAAGAGGAGGAGGATAGAAAAACAAGAGAAGAAGAAAGTAAGAAGGGGTGAGGAAGAAGAATAAGAGAAGTGGAAGAAAGAGGGGAAGAAGGTGAGGTAGATGAAGGGAAAAAGAGGTGTAAGTAGAAGGTGAAGGGGATAGAAGAAGAGAAGTGTTCCAAGAGTAAGAAGAAGAAGGTGAATAAGAAGAATAAGAAGAAGGGGATAGAAGAAGAGGAAGCGTAGGAGAATATGAGAAGTTGAGGAAGAAGACTAGGAGAGAAGGGAAGTGGAAGCAGTTGAGAAGGAGAAGCGGATTAACGAGAATAAGTAGGGAAGTCGGCCAGAAGGGTCGGTAGGGGAATAGGAAAGATATATATATATATATATATTTCTCTTTTTTTTTTCTCACCCTTGCTCTAACACATCAACTCGCACCACCTCACTTACTCGCACCACCATCCTTGAACCGCCTAGGGTTTGCACAATCTTACAACTCGCACCACCTCATTTGCACTAGGTCATTCGCATTCGCACCACCTCATTCACACCACCTAGGTCATTCGCATTCACACCACCTCATTCGCATTCGCACCACCTCATTCGCACCACCTAGGTCACATTCATTCGCACCACCTCATTCGCATTCGCACCACCTCATTCGCCCCACCTAGGTCACACTCATTCACACCACCTCATTCGCACCACCTAGGTCACACTCATTCGCACCACCTCATTCGCACCACCTAGGTCATACTCATTCACACCACCTCATTCGCATTCGCACCACCTCATTCGCACCACCTAGGTCATACTCATTCGCACCACCTCATCGCATTCGCACCACCTAGGTCATACTCATTTGCACCACCTAGGTCATACTCATTCGCACCACCTCATTCGCATTCGCACCACCTCATTTGCACCACCTAGGTCACACTCATTCGCACCACCTCATTTGCATTCGCACCACCTCATACTCATTCGCACCACCTAGGTCACACTCATTCGCACCACCTCATTCGCATTCGCACCACCTCATTCGCACCACCTAGGTCATACTCATTCGCACCACCTCATTCACACCCACCTAGCACCTTATTCACTCGCACCACCTCTTATCACTCACTAGTACCACCCCAACCCTAATCCCTCACAAACCCTAATTATCACTTGCACCAATCACCCCTCACTCATACTCCTCTCTCACTAATCCCCCACTTACTTCTCCACAATCTCCCACTTACTTCTCCACACTCATCTCTCACTCATTCCTACTCACTCATCCTCTCTTAACTCTCACTGACATTCTCACCCATAGTCTCTTAACCTATGCCTTAAGCTTCACTCCTACTTGTTTTACTCACATTCTAAATTTGAACCTCTTGCTTTAAGTATTAGTATCAAGTGCCGTCCTTACTTGCCATATTGTCATCATGACCTGGTTGTGATACTTGGCGGAATTGCTTGTCCCCATGCACATTGTATTTGAAAGGAAGAAAGCTTGATTTCATACTTCGTGTGTTTTTCTTTAAAAATGGAAACGATGAAGAGAATGTGTGTATTTGACCAATATTGAGAGAACCCTTCAGGTACTTTTCACTCCCACTCAACAACTCAACAAAACAACCAATTCGGACGTTCTGAAACATTTGAACCATCATTCACTGAGGACCATTGCTAAGACCTAGGTTAACCTCTCATTGATTTAGTTGTATGCGCTTGCGAAACGGCAAGGTGATCCTCTCTCCTCCTAGGGAGCGGAGCCCTATCCCTGAGACTCTTACTGTCCCAACAACCTTCACAATGGATGAAGCAACATTTTTAGACTCTCTTCCACAAGATGTCCGAGAGTCCTTGGATAGCTACCAAATAGCTGCACGCTTTGATCGTGCTCGACTCTCCCCAGCAGACCTTGAGGAAAAACTCATGATCCTCAAAGACCAAGGAACTAGTACTTTTATCAAGATCCTCGAACACACCATGGACACAAAGCAAGAACTTTTGAACATGAAAACCGAACTGGATGGGATCAAGCACATGTTGCTGAATGCTGGAACATCAGGATCATCCACTAATACTTTAACGGACCTCGTCCAACGCAGGCTCTTTGATCATACCGACTTGCTCACTGTGGGAGCTCACATGGCTCAAACACTGCTTACTGGGATGGGTAATACACCTGCCCAACGAGATCAAGGCAAAGTTCCCCTAGTGGCCAAGCAAATTGATAAGTATCGTGCTGGCGACGACCCATACAGCTTCATAGAGCAATTTGAGCAAGTTTGTGAGGCCAGTAACCTTATAGGCGATGCCAAGCAGGCTCAAGCCTTTGGGCTTTGCATGGGCGAGAAGGGTCGTACTTGGTTTACTGGCCTCGATCCAGCTGAGAAGGCTTCCTTTGCAGCTCTTAAGACTCTCTTCATAAAGCGATTTGCCGAGGCAGGCTACGGGGACAATTTAATTGTCCGACTCCTGAATATTGAACAACACGACGAAGAGAGCATGAGAGACTATGTGTCTCGATTAAAAGGCCTCTACAAGAGAATCCCACTAGCTGAAAAACCAGCTGCTAAAGCAGTCATGAAGGCTTTTATCAAGGGTATCCGTAATGAAAAGATCTATGAGGCACTGGCTAGCAATTCCGTGCTAGATCGAGCAAATCTCAATGGAATCTTAGATGAAGCAATCCGCATAGAAGACCTACACAAGGAGAGAACTCGCGACAAGAAAGGAAAAAGCCTAGAATCTGAATCCCAATCTAGTAGAGGCAAACTTGAGATAGGAAACACCCAGACTCAGCATCTCATGGCTGATGTGATGAAACAACAGCAAGAGCTCTTAAAAATGATCGACTCATTCAGGCAGCCTCGACCATACTGACAAAACGTGCAGTGCATACATTGCGGCGGTGATCACTTGCCATCCGAATGCTCTCGACAGAGTAGGACCTGCACAAATTGTGGGCGTTTTGGTCACGAAGCTTCTAGTTGTAGAGCACCTAGGTGGCTTCCCTATGCTGCACCCTATGCAAATCGTGGGTTTCCATACCCCAGACCTCAGCAGATGGCTATTCTTGCTCCTCCTGACCATAGACCTGTAGCTCCTTGAGTTGACATTAACCCATTCGGCATCCCACGGCCTCCGGGCCCTATCATAACTCACCCACCTAGTGATCCCCATGTCCACTATGTTGAAGAGCCCGTTGAGGACGATGATTATACCAACCCATTTGTCTCTTATGACGAAGAAGGAAATGTGGTGCTCATGGACTATAGACCAATCCCGATCATGATGTTGGGACGGGGTCGAGGGCGCAGCTTGATACAACCGCGTGAGACTCTTACCTGCTGGACTTGTGGCCAACCTGGTCACATCTCCACACGTTGCCCGCAAAAACAAGAACAATCAAAGGAGAACGAATCTGATCAAAGGTGTCCTGAGTGTGGAATCACTCACATGTATTCCGATTGCCCGAAGCGGAAAGCTAGCTCTAGCAAAGCTATTGTTCCCACTGTTCCCTTGACTCTCTTTGTAGTAGAAATGCTGAAAGATGAGGATGTGATTCCCATTCCGATTAATGCCATTACCTGAGCACAAGCTAAGCAGGGTGGCGTCAGTATCCCTGGCCCATCTCTAGCTACTGGCTCTATCATTGGAAAGAAGAATGCAAAGAAGAAAACTAAGCGTGCTGCTCTCAAACTCAAGAGTGATGGGGTGACTTCAGTTCCCGCAGTTGCCTCGAGTGCTGAGCAAGCCACGTCTGCTCCACACACAGAAATGGTTGCTTTAGCCAAAGTACGTGAATACCCCGATCCTGAGCATCAACTTAAGTTGATTAGCAAAGTAAAGAATTGGGTGGAAGAGGCTCAAGCTGAGATTAGGGTTGAAGAAGCCAAGGATAATTTGCAACCACATGGCATCAATAGCATACTTCCCTTGGCCTCAACAATTGGCCCTAACACCTTTGGACGACCCGCTACCGACCTTGGTGCACAACCACTTGCCCAAGGTCAGCCAAGGAAGTTACAGTATCAGGAAGTAGGCCCTGGGTTGCTAGCTGCCTTAGCCTCTACCAGTGTTTCCATCCCATTGGGCATGCTCTTTAGAACAATCCTACCATTTGGACAACATTCAAGACTTGGATTGATGGAAGCACCGAGACCCAGCCTATTGAGGACAACCCCCAACATCCATTGCCTCGCTCCCCTCCTACCCCCGTCCTCGGAGCTCTTGGAGTTGCTACGTTCTGGGAGGGTGCTGAACAACATGCAGTACTCCCTGTGGAAGCACTTGGTGATTCCACGAGAAGAGGCATTATCGATACTGGAGCTGGTGTCAGCATCGTGAATCAAGCAATACTTAAGACATGGGGCAACCCTCCAATTGAGCCCGTCCACTTTAATCTCACCATCGCCAATGGTTCTAAGGTCCGACCCTTGGGCGTGTTGAAGGACTGGCCGGTGAAGATCGCTGGTGTTAAGTTCTGTGTCACATTTGTAGTCATGAAAGGCATTGACTATGACCTATTGCTTGGCCGACCCTGGATGCGTAATGCACGACTCATTGAAGATTGGGGCAATGGTCTAGTCTTTTTAGGAAATCGTACTGAGGCTGTACACATTGAAATGGATAGCTGGAAGATTACCTCAGTCGACCTAGATGCTATCTCTAGCCTGTTGCGTGGTGACACCATTTGTCCCCCAACCCAGAAGCCCTTAAACAAATATATTCCATGTCCAGAAGATGAGCAGGACTGGCTTCATATTCTTGCTACCTTGGAGTTGCCCTTCACGGAAGAAGGAGAGTACAAAGAAGCTAACGAACGTTTGAGTCGACATAGACTTAAGGAAGCCCCTGTAAACAAGCTCGATATTCTTGATGAACTTCCTTCTATGCCATTGTTGATGATGCATGCTGGACCATCATGCACATCTAAGCCAAAAGGTTTCCGTGTACCTACTGATCGCCTTGAGCTCCGTAAACTCCTCTTCTCATGGAGACCAGCCTTCAAGAATGTGCCTGAGGCTAACCTACTGATCTTTGAAGAGCTTTTAACGTGTCCCGTATGGCATTGGACTGAACTTCATCAAGTTTTGTTCAATTATCATAATAACCTTTTTGTCTCCATGATGCCTCTGGATGACTCGGACACAGAAGAGGATGGTGACTTTGAAGATGACCCGACTGAGTATGCAAGTGATACCGATTCTGATGTAGACTATGACTCTGATGGAAGAACCATTGAGCAAATCACAGTTGACCAAAAACCCTCCAAAAGCCCCACTTTTCACATTGATGCTGGCCTGGTCCGTGTTAAATCCGATTTAGAATGGTTGGAATACTTGCAAGCCATGGACTATGCACAGCTGGAATCCTATACTTTTGACCCCACTTCCAACCCTGATTTGTTTACTACCGAGCCCTCAGACAACCTCCCTTTTGATGCTCCACCGACGTCAGAGGAGTCTGATTCTGAGTCCGATGCTAGTACCGACTCTAATCCCGAAATCCCTCAGCCCACCCCAGCTCCACGCTCTAAGATGAACTTTTCGGTTCACTTGAGAAGGATGCATCTTAAGAAAGCTCCGAAGAACCCTGACTCTGACACAGGCTCTCAACGTAAGCCCCAAGATCTCCCTAACGCTTTACTCGCTTCAAGAAAGGGGATCGGATTGTCATTATGCTTGGTGCCAAACGCCAGGGCGCAACTAGTGAGTCTATTGAAGGCCCTGCAAAAGTAAAGGAAGTTGACCTAGCTGAGGAAGGGGA
Organism: Lygodium microphyllum; assembly: GCF_053477565.2. Classification (NCBI taxonomy): domain Eukaryota; kingdom Viridiplantae; phylum Streptophyta; class Polypodiopsida; order Schizaeales; family Lygodiaceae; genus Lygodium; species Lygodium microphyllum. The sequence goes on along the minus strand of NC_141157.1, from coordinate 4,238,798 downwards.
ATCGCCTAAACCCGCCTTTATCGCTGAGGATTTACGCAAGGAAGATGAGGAGGTGCTCATCCAGTTGCTCAAGGAGTTTCGAGACGTGTTTGCCTGTAACTACACAGATCTCAAAGGAGTGCCACCTCAGGTACTTACTCACACTATTCCCATGCGGCCCGATGCTAAACCTATCAAACAGAGGCCCTACCCCATGAATCCTCGCTATGCTCAGCATGTGAAGGAGGAATTGGACAAATTGCAGAAAGCAGGATTCATTTATGAGATTGAGCATACTGACTGGGTATCACCCATTGTCGTGGTCCTAAAAAAGAATGGCAAAATTCGAGTATGTGTCAACTATAAGAAGGTCAATGCAGCGACCAAACGCGATCACTATCCGCTGCCCTATACAGATTACATGATTGAGAGAGTGGTCGGGAAGGAGGCTTATAGCTTCCTTGATGGATTCTCTGGATACAATCAAGTTCAGGTCCACCCAGATGACCATCATAAGACTGCTTTTGCCACTGAGTGGGGCGTATTTGCTTATATTGTCATGCCATTTGGGCTGACCAATGCACCCACCACCTTTCAACGCTTGATGTGCACCATTTTTAAAGACGTGTTGCATAAGTGGCTTGAAGTCTTTGTTGATGACCTTTGTGTCCACACCAGTTGGGATGAGCACTTAGCCAAACTTCGCTTTGTCTTTGAACGATGTCGGCAGTATTAGCTTTCTCTAAATCCCCTGAAATGTCAATTCTGGGTCACGCATGGCATCATTCTAGGACATGTTGTGTCCAAGAATGGCATTGCCGACTGATACCGCCAAGATCAAGGTTATTATGGAGCTTCCACCTCCCACCACTCCGAAGGGTATTCAATGCTTTCTTGGGCATACTAGCTATTATCGCCGCTTTGTTCTAAACTATGCTGCCATTGCCAGGCCACTTTATAAGCTTTTGGTTGTGTGGGCATGGACTGCTGAATGCCAGGATGCCTATGAGGCCCTGAAGAAGGCTCTTGTCTCTGCACCCATTTTACGAGCCCCAGATTGGACAATCACATTCCATGTTCATATTGATGCATCCAAAATTTCCATTGGAGCTGTTTTGTGCCAACCTGGTGAACATAACATGGACTTTCCAGTAAGCTTTGCAAGCAGGCAACTTACTGAGACTGAGATGAATTATTCCACCACTGAACAGGAAGGTTTAGCAATGGTTTATGCAGTTAAGAAGTTTCGGCATTATTTGCTTGCCACTCCCTTCACATTTTTTGTTGATCATCAAGCTCTACTTTATCTTGTGAACAAGCCATGTCCCACAGGCAGAATTGCACGGTGGTTGTTGTTGTTGCTTGAGTTTGATTTCTCTGTGGTTGTGCGGAAAGGGAAGCAGCATTACATGGCTGATCACATGTCTCGATTAACCAGTGGAGAAAAGGCTACAGGAGTTGATGATAATTTACCCGATGCCCATTTATTCCGCCTTCAACAGGAAGCCCAACTGTTCAAGGCTGATCTTACACCTCATTGGGCCGATGATATTGTTGCTATTTTAGAGAATGGAATTCCTGAACGGCCCATTGAGAAAGCTCGTCTCACTCGCTTGTTGATTAAGACCCGACCCTACCAGATGATTACTGGTCAACTTTATCGACTAGGGCAGGACAGTCTTCTTCGACGATGTGTTTGTGAACATGACATGGAGCGTGTGCTTCAGGAAGCCCATGGCGGCATTGCTGGCAGACATTTTGATGGTCAGGCAACAGCACGTAAGGTCTTACAGGCCCAGTTGTGGTGGCCCACCTTGTTCAAGGATGCGACACGTTTTGTTAAGCATTGTGATGAGTGCCAGCGTACCAAACTTCCTATTCGCAGGGACAAGATGGAACTTTCACCTATCATTGCTAGACAACCTTTTGAAAAATGGGGGATTGACTTCCTAGGACCTATCACTCCAGCTGCTCAGTATTCACAAGCATGCTACATCATAGTCGCAACAGACTATATGACAAAATGGGCTGAGGCACGTGCCACCCGTACAAATGATGCTCGTACAACAGCTAAATTCTTGTGGGAACAGGTGATCTCTCGCTTTGGCTGCCCGATCGAGTTGGTTAGTGATCAGGGGACTCACTTTTTGAATGAAGTCATTGAGCATTTGCTCTCCACCTTTCTTATTATCCACCGCAAGTCATCTCCATATTATCCTCAGGCAAATGGCTAGGTTGAGTCCTCCAACAAGCTTTTGCTTAATGTGTTGACCAAGACTGTTTCGGCTTCACGCTCTGATTGGGATAATAAGCTTATGGCTACCCTTTGGGCTTACCGCACTGCCTTCAAGACTGCAACTGGGCAGATTCCATTTCGACTCACCTATGGTACTGACGCTGTTATGCCAGTTGAGTTTCTCATCCCCAGTCTTCGCATTGCAGTACAGGAGCGTTGGGAAGGCACTAGTGCTTGGACCAACCGCCTTTTGGAGTTGGAACGTCTCACCGAAACTCACCTTTTGGCCACACATGCTCTCCTTGCTGAAAAGGCCCGACGTAAGGCCTGGTTTGATCGACATGTGCAACAACGTTCCTTTGATAAAGGTGACCTGGTGCTCTTGTATTCACTTAAGGGCCATAAACAGAAATTGAAACTTCGCGGCCTAGGGGCGTATCGCGTTCGTCAAATTAGCAGGACGGGCAATGTTGAGCTTGAAACCCTAGAGGGGGAAGGCATAGGACATTTCAATGGCAGCCACATTAAGAAGTATTACCCCCCAAACCATTATTTGCATGAACGCCCCATGCACCCTCCTGATGTTCCTGTCAGTACGGTCATGGTGGCTGAACAAACCTGGTATAAGCAACTTGAGCAGAAGGCAGATGCTCATAAGTTGGCTTCATCTAGCACCACACAGAATTCCTCTTCATTTTTTAATGTACGAGCTATTTCCATTTCTTTACTTGACCTTGAGGATGACCTTGTCATTCCCCCGGCTTTCCTTCGAATCCAGTTGACTGCTGCCAAGCAGGTCACTACTGACGCTCTCATTGATGAAGGTTCTGACTTCAACACACTTCCATATAACCTCTGGATGGATTTGGGCCAACCCACCTTGACACCCACTCACACTAAGCTTAACCCCTATGGTGGCCAACCTTACTCGCTCTTGGGTAAATGTAAGCTTTTGCTTACTATTGCAACTGAGAGCATCCCTCTTCTTTTTTATGTTCTTCCGAACCGCGAAGATGTGGGCAAGGAACTTCTCTTGGGCCGACCTTTCAAGTATCAGGTTCCATGCACTATCAACTATGTTGATCAACGCATTACATTGCAATTTCTAGGTGCCCATGTAGTTTCTGCTTTCAGTAAAGGGGATCTTTCTGCGGGGCCAATCACAGACTTGGCTCATTCCCTTCACAAGGAACGCCAATTTAAGCTTCATGCAACTGCCTATTAACATGCACTATCATTACAGCAAGGGCTTTATCATCAGGCCATTTGCACTTTATCATCCAAAAGCACCGATGATGTGGAGGAACTCAAAGCTCAGTTGGGAATTGCTACCGGTGCCTTAGCCGCTTTTGACCAGGGTAAGGAGCTCATGTCGTTGACCTCAGACCCAACTAGAAGCCAGATGATTGATCATTTGCATGACATGGGCTATAATGATCAAGAATTGAGGGATGTAGGAATGATGCAGCCAACATCTACTGAGCCATGTGACTTACAATATGAGACACTTGTTGAAGACCATATTGCAGTAGAGCCTTTTGAAGATATGGTTCCTTCTAAGGATTATATGGATCCTCAAGATTTTGCTGAGCAAGAAGATGGAGCTACTGAGGAAATACAGGTACCCCCAACAGTGTCGGACAAGGAACTTGAGGTCCAAGAGCGCTTTGATAGGATGGTTCAAGTTCTTAGGGCTACCCCTCAGGATGTGCCAGAGTATTCCATTGACATGCAACGCATTGAGGCACAGAGAGAGGATCTAGATGAGCCCATTAAGACCTATCATGAGAAGCAACGAGGGAGGAGACCATCATTTTTGATTTCAATGTCTATGGAGATGCCAAATTCAGAACACCTTTACCAGTCAGTACAGTGCAAAAGCTTATTAAAGTGGGAGAGAAGATTGCTAAGAAGTGGTTGAAGAAACAGGATAGGTCGGCTTTGAAAGGAGCTTGTAAGATTCCCAAGGAGAAGAACAAGAGGGAGTATCTCACCGAGAAGCCACGAGAGGTGTGGAAGCTTCAACCAGAATGGCGATATCCTATCCTTGAAGCGGATGAAATGGCCCATTCCGCCTTTTGCTACTCAAATCGGAAGACAGATGTACTCCATTGCCCCTATCCGAGAAGGTATGGCAGAAACTATGATGCTGAGAAGCATGGCAGGCATAACTTTCCCAAAATTCCCAATATCAATGCTCCGCATGAGAGTGATATCTATCACTTCCAGTTGCGTGATCTGCTACCTTCTTTTGATAGTTTCCTTAAACTCTACTCAAATTGCCCTGATCCTGCCTTCATAGTCACTTGCAATTATCTCCGCCTCATAGTCAAGCTCTTACAGCAGCCACCGACTCCCTATGAGGATGGCCTGCCACCCTTATTCTTCGACATCAACACAGGGATTGACCGCATTGCCATGGCAAGTCTTCTTCTTCGAGCTGTATTATTCCCCTCTTACTGCGTAGCCTTGCTTGAGGATATGGTGGATAGCAGATTTGCTCGGTGTACCCATCCTTTTATCCAGAATCACCCATTTATCTCCGAACCTTTCTTAAGCTATATCTTTTGAGCAAAGGGTGTCTTTCACTTACCTTGCAGCCACTTCCTGAGGAGTGACTCCCTTGTGCATCACATGATGGGAAAAAAAAAAGAGAAAGCAAAAAAAAAAAGAAAAAAGAAAAAAAATATATATATATGCACTCAAATGCACTGCACTGCACCTAGGGGTCCTCAAGTTGGATGCGTCCAGTGGCTTTGGTCGGCTTGCTCCGTCTCTAACCCCCTAGCCCTTTTTCCATTTCCCCACACATTTTCTTAGGGCACATCAAGGTCAGGACATACCTAGGGAGTCTCGGCTCGCCTAGGTTAGACCTGTCTCCCTGAGTCATGTGCACTTTTCATTTCTACTTCATTTATCTCAGTAACACCACATCACCTCAGGTCACCTACCACATGTGGTTGATCCAGTGGAGAACCATGCGCTTCAAGAATTCCTTTATCTATCCCACTTAGGTGTCTCCCTTGCATCTTCAACAACAACCTTTTTTTTCTCAACACCTACCATTCTTTCCATCTTCATCAGATCAAGCTCCCTTGCTTCCTCATCATCGAGCATCATCATCAACAGAAGCACCCATGGCGAAGTCTTCTACCTATGTATTAGACTATGTATGCACGTGCACTCACTATAGTATTTGCACCATAACCTATTCACGGTTTTGGGTCCTCAAGTGTGGGACAACACTTCAGGCTTGCCTGGAGTTCGACCCATCTCCCAAACCAACATCATCATATGTCCTGTGCACGATCAGAAGACTAGCACTTTTCCCCTAGGGAGTGACTGCACGAGGTTTTACTTTGCAGGTATTCGAGTTGTGGAGAATCATGCGCATCACTTCTACATCAACATTGCATCTCCCATCTTCTACGACCTCTATTCCATTTTCCAATGACCATTCAAGTTCTATTCATCAGAAGGATCAACGGTCAAGTGTATCTTCAGCATAGCCAACTTTTACAGGATTTGTCACCAGCAACACCATCAGTCTACCATCTACCACAATTTGAGCAACATCATTTGTACCACCCACTGCAGGCAACATCCTCATCTTCAGCAACCACCGTTCTTCATCAGCCACATCCATTTCTTCTCCATCAGGACTACTACTTGATCAGGACTATTCCCAGCATTCCGCGTCTTCGGTGCAAGCTACAACATGCTACCTACGACGTGAGTGCCCTGGGACTGGCACTCGTCTAGGGGGGAAATAACGTTAATGGTATTTTGAGAAGGCTGCAGAAAGCGCAAGTGCTGGATACTATTTTTTGGTGGATTACTATTTTGTGGAGCTTCATTGTATTACTTTGGGCACTTGTGTATTACTTTTTACTCATGGACATCATCAGACTATCATGGTTGTATTATTTTGTGAGAGCCGGGCTCACTCCCGTGCACATTGTATTTATCACCCGTAGTTGTATTTGTCGCACCCGCATGTGTTGCGTGGGTTGCACACATGTAATTGTGATTAGAATAGTGTAGGCTTGGTCTATTTAGGCTAAGGTTCAAGCATGTTTCAAGGATTGACCGGCCTAAAGCCCACTATGTGGGTGGGATTCCCAAAGAGGGTGCAAACCCTAATTCACAGTTGTGGAAACCCTAAACGCAAAAGGGGCGCAAACCCTAACCTTAATTCTATGTCTATATAAGGGTGGGAGGTCTCAGTTGTATTCACCCCCTTTGGCACATTCATCTGCGGAAGCTCTGTTAGTGCAACCATTCAATCTTTCTATTCTATCATCTTGCTTCCATTGTGTTGAGAGTGACTGAGAGGGAGAGAGTGAGAGGTGTGTTGAGCGAGGGACTGAGGGAAGGTGAAGCTCTTCGTCGTCTTCTTGCTTTTCTCATCGTCTCTACTAGCTCTTTGACTCGTTGGTGTGCTTGGTGGTGGATGCGAAGGAGCGACGGCATCGGATCGTGTTGATCGTGGTCGTGGAACTATCTTCGAGCCTTTGAAAGGTAAGTTAGGTGAGTTCACTACAACTCGAGCTAGTCTTGTATTCTTGCTTCCTTGGGTTGGAGAGGAGAATGCTTAGTTAGTTAGAGCGGAGCGTGAGAGACAAGGTGAGAGATTGTCGCCAACGTGAGTTGCAGCTTTTGAAAGAATAGAAGTCCGTCCAAAGTCCCGACTGTTGGTGCGTTTGCCTCAACAGAGAGGACCCCCGTAGAGCAGGCCCTACCCCCCTCTACACCTCCCTCAAGTAGGTTGGAGAGAAAACGTGCGTCGTGATAGGTCCTCTGAATTGGACCCTAGTGTAGCAATGGCTCTGCACGAGCATGGATTCTCCCTTGCATAAGAGCAACCAAAAGCCCGTGCCCGAATAGAGACAAACAGAGGCCCTAGAACCTCAATGGGCCCATCTAGCCAACAAGGGCAAAAGGGCCACACTGCAAAAACACATACGTGTTGCATTCGGACTGCATCTAGTCAAAGCAGAAAGCAACAACATCAAGCTACAACAGCAAGAATGACTAGATATGACAGTCCTGACGATAGAGGCTCCTTGAATAGCCCTACACTGACGATCCAAGGCATCAGTGGAGAATCCACATCTGGTCGTACAGTTGGGGACTCAAGGGCATTTGTGAGAAGGCTTACATGTACAAGCCAAGACCCGGAAGATGGAGACGTGGTACCACCTGCTTATCTTAGGGTAAACTCACCGCAGAAAGAGGGCATAGTGTTGATGCTCTCATTGATGAAGGAGCAGATTTCAATATCTTGACTTACGAAGCATGGACCCTACTAGGCCAACCAAAGCTCACATCGACTAGTGCAACTCTTAGCCCTTATGAGGGACACCCACAAGCACTCATAGGGAAGTGCAGAATCCTTGCGACAATTGAAACGGATAGCTTGCCTATCCTATTTCATGTTCCTCCAAATAGTGCTAGTTGTTGGAAAGAAACCCTTCTAGGAAGACCCTTCAAAAGGGTGACCAAGTGTGAGTCTGACTATGTAGCACAGAGGATACACCTGACACTACCGGGTGTGAGAATAGTCACAACCTTTAGCGAGGGTGACCTCATCGAACCTCGAGGGAAAGGCAAGCAGGGTGCTGACATGACAGTCAAGCATGTTGATGAGAGCGGGGACTTGTTGGAAGAGTTAATACAAGCGCAAGTCGAACAGCGAGAACCAGTGAGTAAGGCCATGCCGGAAGCAAGAAGGTCAGGAGACAATGCCAAGGATGGCCTTGGAACTTACAAATATCGTAGAGGACCCCAAAGGAAGCCCAAGCCTTATAGACGCAGGCATCGATGGAAGGTCAGCACAATGCAGCAATGGATATCCACAACGTTGCTGTGTGCGCAAGGGTACTACGCAGGTAATCGATGGATTTGGGTACCAAAATCCCTTGCTAAACCGCCCCTATCAGCTGAAGGCCAGGGTGCATCAAAAGCAATGAAGCACAGGAGGAAATCTAAGAGAAACTCTAGGGCTCGAGGCAAGAAACCAGACATGATTGTTCAAAGGAAAGAGCCTCGGCCTAGCCTGCTAAATGGACAGATGTCATGTGTAGCCATTGAGCATGCACAACAATCGTTAGTGCCCAAAGAGCCTTTGATTTCCCAAGGGGAGAACAAGCATCGTAGACACAACAATGCTCAAGGTAAGGTTGATCGCGCAACAAATCAAATGGCACAATCGTCTAATAGCCTTGAGCAAATCACTCAGCCAGTGCCAAGTCCACCCAAGAACCCTAGATCTTCTACATCCTCTTTTTCCAAACAAACATAGGAAGCACAACAGCGGTTGTTAAGGGAAACTGCTCAATTCCAATCTCTATCTCCATCTAAGCTTCCAAATGTCCAAGAGGAGGGACATGACGCCATCTGTAGCTCTCAACCCAAGGATATGCATGAGCAACCTAATGTGACTGGATCAAATCATGCTCGATCTACACAGATGAGTGCTCAAAGGGCAACAAAAAATACGGCCACTTCCGACCGCCCTAGGGACTTGACACCGCAATCCACCAAGGGTAGCCAACCCACTAAACTAGCTGCTACTACTTCCAAATAGGGATCACAACAGTCACAGCCCTTGGCCGTGGCAATGCCCCGTGTGGAACGTGTCCTTGGTGGTTTACCTCTGGAGGAGGTGTTGCAACCAACTTCCTCGAAAACTCCAGCACTTCCAAAGTGCCTAAAGCCTAAGCTGGAGGAGTTAATCACAAGGGAGCTGACTGAAGAGCTAGACTTCCCAAAAAGGGAGGCAGTTGTGCCCTCACAGCCTGGTAAGGCTATTCAGTAGGCCACAGCCATGTCCCATAAGGACACAGTAGAGAAAGAGAATGCTGAGGCCCAACCAAGCACAGCAACGGCTGAACTGGTCTAGGGTCCTGAGTCGTTGAGCGATGCACCTTCACTGACCAGGAAAAAGAGGAGAAAACAACGAAGACAACAACAGTCCAGGTGGTTGTGGACCCCAAGAGCATTGAGACCAAGAGTGACGGAGAGTTGGGGAATAAAGCATCAAGTCCATCCACCAATGAACCCATCGATGCCTCTCCCGATAGTGGTGAAACCACAGTCACATCTGTGTGCTCTATAAAATTAAAGCAGCCGTTGCCATCAATAGTTGCTTCCAGCATGCAATCCACCGACAATAAAACTCATGCTGATCAATCAAGAATAGATACAACGTCATTGCAACAGGGTGACAAATCTATACTAGTCACATCCAAGAAGAACCATGACAAAATAGCAGCAAAACCCCAGGCAAAACGCACGATCCCTGAGAGCATAAGCGATCCTAGCATCGACCAATCTTGCTCATCTAGGCCTGAACCCCCAGCTAGGCTAAAGCCTAGACAAATTCCTAGAACCTTGCATGAGACGGCAACCGAGCAAGCCCTCGTTGAACATAGAAGGGTCGCAAACTGCTTATCTGAGTTGGATGCTATGCTCAAGGTGTTCTCACGAGTCTACATCCTTGTGGACGTGGGCACAATTCCCAAGGAGCAGCTTGGAGATTACTTGCCCTTCCCTCTATCCTGGGAGGAGCAAGAACATCTTAATGAGCACTATGATAGGCTTCTGCATGAACGCATGCGACTCATCTCTGACGAGGAAGCCGACGAATTGCGCTTAACCGTCACGTTCAATGAAGTGCTCTATCGACCGAATCTCGTAGACATAGAGCAACTAAAGCGATTGTCAATAGGCCGGAGTCAATTCGAGCAGCGTTGGTGCGAATGCCGCATTGTAATGGCCGAACTAGGGGCTCGGATCATGACAGTCTCTCTGAGGAGCGATTGGCCAAATGGCGGTCTCAAAGAGACCCAATCTATGTGGCACCAACTTCCCTTCGAGTGCTAACTGACATTTGGGGTATGGATTTAGCTGGAACTAGCACAGAGAGCCCCTTGATTGATAAGGTTCTCACTGAGGAAGAGTTACACATTGCCAGTAGACTCGGACAAGGTTCCATGCTGCTCGATGTGGCAAAATATCTATCGGTACTAAGTAAGCTGCCACGAGTGCTGGATGCGTGTGCCACGCTCCAGTACAACCCTGAGTTCTACAATTGGTTCTTATCCTCGTGAAGTGACATGGATCCGTGAATGTGTATATAAATAAACACGGATGTTTGTGTCACCATGTATAAACAACATCAACACACAAGCAATGATAGTCAAGCGCATGGAGAAGAGTTGGGTCAGACGGGCTAAGCTTCTCAAATCCTCCTCTCATCATGCATTTAAAAGCCGTGTGACCATCCCCATCTCCAAGTGAAGGGCATGCAACCCACATTACCACCCTAGGGAGCCTTGACCAACAACTCTGATGGTGTAGACAGGGTATAGTCCCTTCCTACACACCTTCTTCCCCTTCCAGTCTACCCTTCCGAGGAGGAGCCCTGCCTAAATCCGTGACCGCCAGCCGACATAACTCGGTGTGAACCAAGATCTGCTAATGGCAGGAGGCTAAATATACATCACGGGGGCCATCCCTCTATAACAATCACTGCATGCACTACCCCTCCCCTTCTCGTCCTATGCGCTTGACGACCCAACATAATCCGTTACATATAAATGATCTTATCATGAAACGAATCCTAATCCTTGATTCGCATCTTACAAGTCCCCCTACGAGGAAAGCATGGAGAGCCAAAAACAACTAGCTTGCAAGGACGTCCTCCGCAGCCGACGGGAACGTGCGGCACGTGCCCCTCCACCGGTGCGCTACGTGCCCACCCTCAAAAGGTACACGAAGAAGCGAGGCCCTAAATGACACCGTCCCGGACGAAGGCCGAAGAATCCCCGGGCCAAGAGTGTCGCGACTCAAAGAAATGCACAGCATGTGGCAATGCCAGTTGTACAGACCCCCAACACACGCTCGGGCACTAGGCGCTCACGAAGTGACAAAGCGGCCAGGGATAGGGCAGAATTTAATAAATTTTTTAAAGACATCCTGGACATGGTAGCGACCCGGGACTACACCATGCATGTCCCGGCCGACATGTTCCCCGCCCAGCCTCACAGGAGCCCCGCACTAACACCGCCCCGGTCGCCTAGCCAACCGGACTCACCCTGCCTCATACCTATTGACTGAATCCCTATAATGTACAAGTAGCTCGACAAGTCAACATGCCAAAACATTTTGTTTTTTGATGAGTAAAGGGGCAAGATCCCCACTTGTACACTTTCCCGTTACTTCTCGTTAATGCATGCGATCTTAACAAGCAATGAAATAGGCATCCCAATAGACATCATAGAATTCTGAAAAATTATGTCTTATCATGATTGCATTTGTTCGAAGCACTTAACACAAGAGAGCATATACTCTCACGAAGTGACAAGTGGATGCAGGATAATACAGATCCTTGTACGAAAGTGTTCAATGCCCGATCACCGCAAGATCATTGACCCCACAAAGAGCCGCGACAAAGCCACGCTGCTGAAAGAAAAAATCACCCTTGCCGACCACCCACATCGCATGGCCCAACGCACATTCATGGGCCACGCTCCCTTTCTGGGTCAAACTCTATAGTTGGCTCACAGGAGTCGTTACCTCAATTGTGCCAACATCGCGTGTGTCGCAAGGAGGTTTGCAATATCTCAAGTGTATCTCCCCATCTCAACAACTGCTTCTCTAACAATGAGGCTAGGGCACAATCATCACTGTAATATCCATTTCTTTAGCCTTCGAGCTTGACATTTTCCAACCCGCTGAAAGGCTACGTCGTGCAGTCACAATTATGCTACGTCGTGCAGTCACAATGCAAAGGATGTATCATATACCTTCACGTGTACTTCTTCTCAACATGAATAACTTTGCTTCATCCACACATTGTTACGAAGGTGTCGTTCACTCTTCATTAACACTCAACTCTGAATTCCGATCCTCATCACCCTGTAAGCCTGTCAAGAATCAGCATGTACAGAATCCCCAACAACCGGCCACTCGTACTCCATCAGTGCAACCAAAAAAAAAAAAAAGCTCTACCACCAACTCCCATCACCCTGCCACCTACCACTTAACCCACCAATAGGCAAGGACCCTCTTTCACACCACCCCCAACACTCCTCCACGGAAACCACAGGCGTCCTTGTCACCCACGTCTTTGGTGTATGCTACTGCCTGCTACCTATGACGGTGAGTGCCATGGGACTGGCACTCGTCTAGGAGGGGGGTAATGTTAACCCTCAAACGAACGAAGGTGGAAAATCCAGGAAAAGAGAAACGGAAGACAAAGACACACAAGGAGAAGAGTCCTAAATAAGGGAGAAAGGCGCACAAGTCAAAACTTTTGTAAAAGAGCGCAAGCGTATCATGGCTTAATTCAAGGAGTGCCGGGCTCTCACGCGTGCAATTTATAAATGTAGATGGGTAGTGGAAAGGAAGCTAGGAAGATAGAAGGACAATGGGAAAAAGGGCCTAGGCTACGGTCGGCCATGTAAAAAGGGGAAAAGGGGATGACCGCCCAAAAGGGATTTAGGGTTTTGTATATAAAGTTGAAAAGTGAATGAGAAGCTCATTCTTGTGTGTGGCAAAAAGTGGCTCTCTTCTTCTTCTTCTTCTTCTTCTTCTTGCTTGCTTGCTTAAGCTTGTGCTTGAGAGAGGGAGTGTGAGAGTGTGAGGGAGTGAGTGTGTGAGGGTGAGGGACCGAGGAGGAGAAGCTCTCCATCTTCTCCTCTCTTCTTCTCTTGTCTTGCTCGCGGCAATGGAGCTTGGAGCGTGGAGCTTGAGGATGGAGCTTGCTTGAAGCTTACACTTGGATCGTGGAGCTACCGGAGTGTGCGGGAGAGGAGGTAACTCGAATGGCACGGAGGTAAGCTCACTACACCCGTAGATATGGATGGCGCGTTGGTTATGTGAGAGGTAGCCATTAGTGCTCGGCTTGGAATGCTTGAAACAATAAGTGGTCCGTGGGTCTTGGCGGTTGAGCGAAAACTCCCATAGTGCCAACATACTTATTGATGGGCTGCATGATGTAAAGGGTGCACTCTTGAAGAGGTTCACAAAAATAATATCGATGCTTCCCACACCTCTTATGCTTTGTCATTTAGAGGCAATAATGGTAGGAACAGTAATGACCACCATGGGAGAGACTCTCAATAGTCTCACTCTTAGTTACTGGACAATCTCGTAGTAAGTCCCATGGTTTTAAGTCCTTATTGAATTGTCATTACTGTGGAAAAGCAGGACATATTCGGCCACAGTGCCATAAAATGCGCGAAGACAACCGCAAAGAAAAGGACAAGGGTAAAGTACATGACAAAAATGATGATTGCAACATTGTCTCTAACAAGTTGTGTTAAGATTGAAGATATTAATATTGTGCAAACTAATTTTGATGATGATTTCATATTTGCAACTTCTTCTTTTGATACTTTACAACCCACTGATACTTTATCAAGGTACACTCAGTGTTGGCTTATAGATTTAGGGGCTTCCTTTCATGTGACCCCTTATAAAGAGTGGTTTCACTCTTATCATAGTTTGACTAGATCTATTCGTTTGGATAATGACCTAGCACGTGAGATAGTTGATATTGGTGATGTCCAGCTATAGTTTGGTTCAGGTTGCATGTTTATTCTTCTTGATGTAAGCCATGTATGGGCTCTAATGAAAAGCCTTATCTTTGTTGGCACTTTGGATTATCCATGTTATGTGGTTTATTTTGGTGATTCCTCATGGAAATTCATGTGGGAACCTTATCATTGCATGTGGTGCTAAGTTCAACACTCTATATCCGTTGCTTGTATCTGGGTTAGTTGGCCATGTTTTGATAGTGGATGCAGTTCCATATGTATCTCTTTGGCATTGTCGCCTTGGGCACATATCCTTGAAAGGAATGAAAATGCTTACTTGTTTGTAGTATCTTTCACCCCTTGACTATAAGTGCTTTGAGTCTTGTGATCATTGTTTATATGGTAGGTAGACACACAATATGCATAAGAGGATTGGTATGACATGCATGGGTGAACCCTTGGCTCTTGTTCATTCGGATGAATGTGGTACCATGCCTTGCAAGTCATTAGGTGGCATGAAGTATTTTTTTTCTTTCATTGATGACTATACACGTAAGGTCTGGGCATATCCTATTAAGCAGAAATCAATAGTCTTGGTTACATTTCAACATTGGCTTACTTTGGTTGAGAACCAGTCTATAGGTATAGGCTAAAATGCATAAGGTCAGATAATGGGGGTGAGTATATCTCTAAATCCTTTGAGAATTTTTGTGACAAGAGGGGTGTTAAGTGTTAGTTAACTACGCCATACACCCCACCTCAGAATGATATGGTTGAGCACATGAATATGACAATTTAGGAGCAAGTTTGCAATATGCTTAGCTAGGCAGGTTTACTACTACATTTTTGGTTAAGACAGTTACTATTGCCATACACTTGATAAACTAGTCCCCATATACTGCTCTTGAGTATCAAGTTGTAGAGGAGGCATGGTTTGGGAAACCTTCTTCATATGCTCATTTGTGTGTCTTTGATTGTGAAACTTTCTGCCATGTTCCCAAAGACAAGTGCAATGAGATGGATCCTAAGTCTAGGAAATGAATATTTCTTGGTTATGGGAATGCTGGTGAGAAGGGCGATTGCCTATGGAATCCAAAAGCTTGGAAGGTTATTCGCAACCATGATGTTATTTTCCATGAGAAGAAAATGCATAAGCATCCTGAGCCTGTCGTTGAGGTACACATGGTGATATTTCAGGAGGAGCCTCCTACTACTGTATAGCTAACTAGACAGCACGCAATAGTAGTAGTAGTTGATGCCCTTGTGGCCCAGGTCCGTAATGCTCCACAGGATGTATAGGCCCCACGGCCAGTCTACTAGAGATAGATGATAGCTTGTGTAGTTTGAGCCCTCTATGGATTATGTTATGGTGGTAGAAACTGGTGAGCCTCTTACATATGATGAGGCCATACATAGAGGTGATAGTCACTCTTGGGAAAGGACCATGCAGCCAGAGTATGACTCATTATAGAAAAATCATACATGGGATTTGGTTCCTTTACCTAGTGGAAAGCGTGTTCTTCCATGCAAGTGGGTATACAAGTTGAAAAGTATCATTGGATACCCCAAGATGGCATACAAGGCCAGATTGGTTGCTAAGGGATTAAAGCAAGAACATGGTATGGAATTTGATAAAGTCTTTTCTCCTATTGTAAAGATGACTATCCTATGATTGGTATTGTCTTTGGTTGCTCAACTTGACTTAGATCTATCTCAGATGGATGTCAATATAGCTTTTCTTCATGGAGACTTGCATGATGAGATTTACATGGAGCAACCTAAGGGCTTTGTAGGCCCTGGCAAGAAACACCTAGTGTGCAAATTACGAAAGAGTCTTTACAGCCTTAAGCAGCCACCTAGGGAATGGTATCACAAGTTTGATGCCTTTATGCATTTATAGGGATATTCCCACTTTGATATGGATCCATGTTTATACACAAAGAAGACTCGGATGGTAGACTTATGATTTTGATCCTCTATATGGATAATATATTGATTGTTGGTGGGAGTGCTATGATGAGCTGGATGCCTTGAAAGGTTAGCTCAATAAGAGATTTGAGATGAAGGACATGGGACATGCCTCACATATTCTTAGGATGCGCATTATGTGTGATCGCTCTAAGGGACTCCTCTACTTATCACAGAAGGAGTACATCTAGAAGGTCCTTGAGAGCAGTATCATCTGCAAGATGTCAAGCCTATTGGTTGTCCTTTACCCTCTTACATGAAGGTTAGTCAAGCAGATTGTCCGCAGTTTAATGAGCAGAAGGCCGATATGGCCAAGTTCACTTATACATCCATCAATGGACAGTTTGATGTATGCCATGATAGCCACTCGTCTTGACATAGCATTTGCAGGGGAAGTTGTGGCATGCTATATGGCTACACTTGGCAGATAATATTCGGATGTCATCAAGGGTATCATTAGGTACCTGAAGAGCAAAATAGCTATGTGCATATGTTATGGTGGCTAGGATATAGGATTCGTGGGATACAATGACTCTTGTTATGCAAGACATGCAGACCGAAGTCCACCTCTAACCATGTTTTCACTTTTACTAGAGATGTTGTTTCATGGATGTCCAGGGTCGCAAAAATTCATGGACTATCTATTACAAAGGCAGAGTATGTGGTAGCTACCACTGAGGCTTGCAAGGAGGCTCTTTGGACATAGGCCATCCAGTGACCTTGGCATTACCGATGTGGTCCCTATATTGCATTTGGATTCTATGAGTGCTATTCAATTGGCCAAGAATCTGTCTTTCATGCGAAGCCAAAGCACATTGAGATGCATGACCACTTTATTCAAAGTAATTGAGGACAAGTCCATTGAGCTTGTCAAGATCTCAATTGACCAAAATCTTGCATATATGTTACTAAAAGTCTCTTAGTGGAGCGCTTTGCCTTCCTTAGGAAGTTAATGGGTGTTGGATGAGATGATGTTTTTCCTCATCTTGTTGTACTTATGTACATTTATACTTTGTCACTTTTTCTTATTCTCTCCTCACTAGGGGACATATTTCCCTTTAAGTGGAAGATTGTTGGGGGTAAAGGGGCTTGTGCCTAGTCATCCGTGTATTAAATACACTGGCAGTACCTATATATCCACACGCTTGTACACTACAGTGGTGGGTGCCCATCATATCACTTCATTCTTTGTTTTTTAGCGACATTTGAATAAAGGGAAGGCCAATCACACATTGTGACTATTGGAGTTCTCACCTTGTGTGTGTGTCTCTCTCTTTCTTGCTCTTACTCCTTCCACCATAGCTCTTGCTTCTACTCCATGCTTTCACTTCAGGGCTCTCTCCCTTTATGTATTTACATGCAAAAGCAAGCATATTATTGGATTAAATAAATTTTTGTATTCTTACACTTTGATTTTTTGTGTTGAGCAAGATGCTTTTGTCACCTTGGCATTAAGCTAGTTTTTGTGTCTTGCATTGGTTGGTTTTTCTATTTGGATTGGCTTTTTGTTAGAATTCATTTTTGAGTTGGCATGGTAATAATACATTAAAGTTCTTTCATTTGTCAAAATCTATTGTTTTCACTATACTTTAGTAACAATTCTCTTTGCTTTGATCTGGTCTAGTCCGCTCTCATAATAGTTATGCCTCATACCAGTATATTTTGCATTATTATAAGCAAAGGCTACTATATGAGAACTACGAGAGAGAGAGAGAGAGAGAGAGAGAGAGAGAGAGAGAGAGAGAGAGAGAGAGAGAGAGAGAGAGAGAGAGAGAGAGAGAGAGAGAGAGAGAGAGAGAGAGAGAGAGAGGTCATCTTCACTATGTCCAATGGGTTTGATGTCAGTGATGCCTTGCTATCCCTGCCACTAAGTTGATGTTGACATGGAGTAGCAACCTATTTGATGATGGCACTAATGTGGAGTAGCACTTGTCCAACATGAGCTAGCATGCCAATGGCTCCTCCTTCATGTGGTTAAAGATCGCTAGCTACCATGTCCTCACCAACATGGCCCATGCCACCATCGGTAATGACATGCCCCCACCCCTAGTTCCATGACATTAACTAATACCTAGAGTAGTCTTGCTATAGGCCGTGAGGGGGAGAGAGAGAGAGAGAGAGTCATCATTAGTGGTTAGTGTATAGAGTATAGTGATTAGTATAGTTAGTGTGTAATAGTTAGTGTATAATGTAGATGTTAGAATATTTGTTTGAGCGCATGTAAAAGTGGTTCCTTCTTTGAATGTTGATGTAATTTGAACTAGTCTTTAGAGTGTGGAGAGATGAGGATGATTAATTGGAAGGATAAGGATCCAACTTGACAAGTTCAACTTGACCCAATGCAATGTATCTAGTGTACACATGTACCTTTTAAAGAGCCAAGCTAATGCAATGAGGGATAAGCGGTTTTCAAGAAGTCTAAAGATAAAGAGCTTGACTATCCACTAGTAGTAGCCATAGAATGCACCCGGTGAGGGGGAAACAATCAATCATTCATCATGTAGCCACTTGTAATAAAACAAATTTCATGCCCTTTTATTTTAGTTAATTAGCTTATTTTAGGCTCATGTATAAAAGGCAAGAGGGTGCTAATGTAACACATCTTTGCACAATCATTTTGTAAACTTCTCCATTCTTGGAGCTTGAGGGTTTCATACCTCCCTACCAACATTGAGGGTGGATACTTAATGCCCACCATTGTAAAAGGTGGATTTCTTACAACATCCTTTCATCTTGATTCTCATTGTATCTTGATTCAATTCAATTGTAGTTACCTTGTGCTATAGTTTAATACAAACTTGAGCTATGGTATGGCTATGACTAGGTGTTTCACATGTGTTTTCTTGATTTTCTCAGTTAGTTTAATTCAAGATATGTATTGTTCATTTCAATGGTATTAGAGGAGAACATTCCTAGAAATATTCACAATGAATTAGAATTTTGTGGTATGTTCCAACAATCCCTGATGTGATGTACTATCTTTAGGTCCACCATGATCCCTTTCTTGCCAAGTATATGGCCCATATATTCTATCTCATTGGCCCATAAAAGTACACTTTCTTTTCTTTGCAAAAAGCTTATGTTTTTTAAATGTGAAGAGGACTTCTTTGATGTGTTGCAAATAATTCTCTCTATCCTTGCTATATCTAAGGATATCAATGAAAAACACTAGGAGTGATCTATATAAGAATGGTTGTAAGATCTTGTTCATGAGAGCCTGAAAAGTTATAGGTACATTGGAAAGCCCAAATGGCATAACCAAGAAGTGATAGAGGCCTCTTTCTGTCCTAAAAGTTGTCTTGTACTCATCACCTTCCTTCATCCTAATTTGATGGTACCTTAACCTCAAGTCAATCTTGGTGAACATTTTTGCATCCTTGAGTCTATCCAATAAATCATCAATGTGGGGGATTGGGTATCTATTCTTTATAGTGATTTTATTAAGATTTCTATAATTTATGCACATCTTGAAGGAACCATCTTTATTCTTAACAACTAATATGGGAGAAGCAAAAGGTCAATGACTAGGCTGAATAAACCCCATTTTCAGCAATTCTTTAACCTATTTCTCCACTTCTTCTCTCTCATACTTTGACAACCTATAAGGTGGTTTGTTGATAGGTTTAGTATTAGGTACCCATTCCTTTGACCCAAAGTGTATTCTCTCTTCTGCAACTCATTCAAAAATCTTGGGACATGAAGCATAACATGGGTAAACATAAAATGGTCAAAGAATGATCCACTTATAATCCACAAGGTCAAATGAACCACCTAGATCAAATGAAAATCTATTAACTTGCTCTAAATCCTCCTAAGTATCCTAATCATCATGGTTATATGTCTCAACACAAGTAGGAACTGCCTCTACTTGTAATAGACTTTTCTCATATGCCTCATCTTCATCAGAGTCTTCCATGATTACCATGTTAAACTTAGCATTGCTGGCTTTACATTTCTATTTATGATCAGGTGATCATTTCTCACCACACTTGAAACATAATTCTTTCAGCTTATCATTGGAAAAAGGCTTGCTATTGATATTATTAGGTAATTGTTTAGTTCCACCATTAGCTCTCTTGAAATCTCCTTTTGGTTTAGCATTATACCTAAAGTTCTTACCTTATTTAGAAGTGTATGCTATAGGATAAGTGAAAATATTTTTGAATGTGAGAATTGAGATAGACTATCGTTTTGGTAGTACAAACTTTAAAGAGTTTCAATAGCATATGTTGTGAAAAACACTCAGTCTACTATCTTCTAATGGGTTGCCAATTGAACTAAGAGAAGGCTGTTAGTGCACCAAGTATCCCACATGCCTTGCTGTTGTGTGTCTATGAACAAGTCCCAACTCTTTTCCTTCTTATTCTAATGCTCCTCCATTGACTATGACTCCAAGAGCTTCTTCATAATCTCCCACTTAATAATGTCTAAAAACTCTTCAGTGAAAGCCAAATCTTTCATTAATGTTCATTCTCTCTATTTCTGCTTCTTTCATTTTCTCCCAAATAGGTTGACACCAAAATACAAATCTTTGTTGCTTCTGTAGATAGGGGCATAGTTTGTCATATAAGGCCTGCATCAAGATACCATTATGCTCTCATGATTGGGGAATGAATCAATTGAAGAAAGTGTATTTGCCTATGAATTCTTGTAATTCTTCTGTAGTTCTTGGAATCTTACAATTTCTGTGCTTCTCTTTCTCTTCAATAGTGTCGTTTCTTTCATTTCCAGCCTCCTGTAGGTGGTTGTTGATGGCAAATCTTCCATCTATGCACAAAACATGGAGCTCTCTATAGGATACCAAAGAAAATGGAGAAAATATTGCAAGAAATTCTATCTTCTATCATCAATAAGCATGTCTTTCATTCTTCAAAAGACCATAAGAAAGAAAACAACACCAAGAACAACAAATCTTCTGGTAGTATTATAGAATGAATCTCTTATGGATTTATCTTCACTAAATCTTCAATATGTATTCATTATTATGCATCAACAACCAAGAAAACACATATATATACTCAATTTTAAATGGAATTAGTGACATACATTTCATTCATCATGATTTTATATTCTTCCTCTCTCAATCTCTCACAAATACATAGTTTCAACTTTTGAAATGGCTTTCTCTCTCTATCACTCGTATATCATAGCCACTTATAGTAAAATAGAATGAGTCACTAAAACTCCTCTCTTGGTTGTGGAGTTTCCCTCCAAAAGGAAAATTTGAT
The DNA here is from genome assembly GCF_053477565.2 of Lygodium microphyllum. Lineage (NCBI taxonomy): Eukaryota > Viridiplantae > Streptophyta > Polypodiopsida > Schizaeales > Lygodiaceae > Lygodium > Lygodium microphyllum. The sequence goes on along the minus strand of NC_141157.1, from coordinate 4,217,841 downwards.
TTGAAGAGGTGCCAAAGCTATGATAGTGATTCTTCAAAGTCCAACGCTATTACCATCACTTCAACTCCTTACTCCAGTCTTCATCAGCTACTTCATCATTCGAGCTAGCTAATTTTGAGCTTGTAATATTCTCTTTCCAAGATTGAAAAAATTTCCCAAGATAAATATTCATCCCATAAAAATTTCACGGACTAAGAGTCTTGGAACAACAATCTTATAGATAGTCCAATACAAATTCACAACTAGCTTACAATGACTAGGATTACAAAGAGAAAATTAACATTACAAACTTCAAGTAAGATAACTCTTCACCTACAAAATGAGAGGAGTGGATTAATAATCTCAAAATATACTTTACACTCTACCCTAAGAGCGATGAAGCAAACATTTATTATGTAGCCCTTCACCATGAAGATTATGCCCACACTTTGTGGAGGTACATGCAAATTTTTGGGGAAGAGTTTGGTATATGAAAAGAATTCAACATAGCAATACTTGATGTGTTTGTGTCTCCCATGGAAAAAGAGAAGTTGCAAGAGGTGGGTATCTTGCTACCATTGTTGTATTTCTTCAATATTATAATTTGAGATTTAGCTATGGTTTTCTTGATCATGGCTTTGAGGGAAGAGTCTAAAAGGCTAAGATATAACAATGCTCATTATCTTATGGCCACTAATCAAATCACCTTCTTGAGGACTCCTAGTCTTGGATCTCCCACCATAACTAAGAGGTAAGTACCTTGCTCCACCATTGCAAGAGATGGGTATATTGCTACCATTGTTGTATTTCTTCAATTAGTTTGATATATTTCTTATTAGGAAGAAACTATCTTTCTTGCAACTCCTTAGGTTCTAGAGCTATGGTGGTTCCAACCCTTGTGTAGGCAATGATGCTAACTTGTCACCATGTGCTACAACCCTCAACTCAATTGATCCCCCTTCCACCATTGTGATAAAAAATAAAGATGATTGCATCTCATTCAATCCCTCCATCCACTTGGCCATCAAGGCCTCCTTCTAGGTTGACCACTCATCCACATTCACCAACTCACATATTAGCAAAGAAAAGACTAGATCCATAAGATCATGGCGGCTTGGCAAGTTTTAGTTGTGTTGACCACATCTGTATAGTTTGGCTCCTACTAGTCTATATATAATGCTTCCTTCCCCACCCTTGAGCAACCTAGCCCTTATATCCATCGACACCATGGCTTACCATCCAAGTACATATAGCATCCTAGCTAACTTAGTTGCTAGCAATAACCCCTCACAATTTAACACTTCTACATCCATAAGGCCTAGGTTACTCCAACTCCTCTTAGAATGTCATACTTCATCACAAAGACTGTACATGTTAGTTAGTCATAAACAAAGAGAAAAGAATCATTGCCAAGATGCACAAGCTTCCTACTAGACATAGCACCTTAGCATAATAAAGAGATAGAGAGACCCCAAATCAAAGGATTATATCATGATCACTCTCCATAAGGAGTTTCTATAGCTATATGTTGTTGATGGATTTTTTGATGATTACATGCATATACATATTGTGAAATACCTAGTCCAACTTTGTTCTTCAGAGGTGCATGATTCATCCAACCAAGTTAGAAAAGCATGGCTAGCTTGATCATGAGTAGTGAAAGAAGATAAAAAAATAAATTAAATTAAAATCTTGACAAGCAAAAGTAGTAGGACAAGGTGGCACTTGCATGAGTTTGAATTGGTTTAGCACCACATCTTGTGAGCAATGATGGTTGGGCCTCCTTTGAGATGGACTTTGTAAGTATATTATGGTTCAATTTGTTTTTATTTTCTAGTTTGGATTTTATAGTTGATATCTATTGGGTGTGTACTATTTTTTAAAGTTTGGACTCACTAATCATTCATTGTGACCAAGCTAGAGATGGACCATGTAGCATGACATGGGCTAAATTAGCTTATGGAGAAACTATGATATATAGAGGAGAGTTAATTTGCTATTACAATTGCATGCTTGTTTTTATGTCGATTTAAGCAACACAAATCAGTGTCTCTTTCTTGTTGCAACATTGGGTGGAGGAGGCATTCTGAGAGGATGCGATCTTCAATTAGGGGTCTCATTAGTTTATACTCTATATATAGACACATTTTTTATCCACATATACATATTCATTTTTTTTCTTGTTTTTTTTTTTGCTTGTATTTAATAATACTTCCATTCCATGTTAGGTAATATCATTTTTGTTTTATAGAAAGTCTAGATACTTAGTTTGAATTTATTATTATAAGTATTACTTTTGTTTGCATGTCTAGCTAGGATTTCATATAGGTTTAATTAACACTTCATGTTTGATATGATAAAGACATAAACAACAAGGATCATGCCTTTTTAGAGGTCAAATTCATGTGAATAAATTTTTTTTGTGCATTTCCTTATACATGTCATTATATGCATCGATACAACTATCAATATATATCAATTGTTATATTGATGTGCATTTTAATAATTTTTTAATGCTTGCATGCATGGATTCATTTACCAATATGATTCTGATGGTGAGGCTTAACACATTAAAAAAAAATTGAGTGTATCTTTGTGGAAGATTATGCCAATATACCCTTCATATGTTGTGTGAGATAATACCATTTTATTACTTATATATGGTGTGTGCTTTTTAATCAAAATAGATAGAAATCAACATTAATTGAATACAACAACAAGGGTCCTCATAGTTTCTATAATAATTCCTACTTTCTAAATGCAATTTCATTAAGTAATAATAATGGTTGAGAGGTTCCTTTGTAATAAGGATAAAAATATTTTTGCAAGCTAGGAAGTAAGAAGATATAACAATGTTTAACATTCCTCTACCTTCAACAAATAAAAATCAACATCACTTTTTATCAATTTTAGGCTAATAATTCTAAAAATGATGGAATGTTTTATAACAATAATACTCATCTACCTTCAACAAACAAAAATAGTATCTAATACTTCTCTTCCTTTTACAACAATATCTAATACTCCCCTACCTTCAATAAACAAAGATAATATCGATATTTATTCTTTCAAGGGTAATAATGTTAAATATCACTAGTGAAATTATTTTTATTCTTAAAGAATATTAATGGACATAAGTAGACCCCATGCTTCAAAAGAACAAGCAAAACCCCTTTTGATGAGCATAATCTAGTCCTTTGCTTATAAAGAACACACTATCTTTGAGCTTAAGCTGTCCCTTTGTGCTTGCATACATTGAGTACATTAATCAAAATCTCTTCCCAAGAATTAAAAAACCAAGCTATTTTTCCAAAATCTAGCCACTTTTGACTATCTAGATACATCCAAGCCAAGCTATGGAAGTGGAATCCTCAACTATGCAACAAAGCTTGACTCCTTACACTCCTTGCTCCAAGCATGAGCTCTCATGAATGCAGATCTGATACTAGGTGAGAGGAAAGAAATGGTGGGATGAGAGGTAGAACATATAGAGTGCAGGAGGGTTGAGAGACACAAGTATACAAGAGAGGGTAGTGGGTACAATGAATGATACTCTTATTCTTTGCTATCTTCACTTACATATCACTTTATAATATGTACTCATACAAGGGGCATGGCAGCTATTAGTCATTGGTCTTTAACTCAATAATCTCCCACTTAAAGGCCAATGCACCTTTATGAGAGTATAAGAAGAACTCGAAGATACTATCCATTGCATGTCAATACTATGAGAAGGTAAACTCTGCTTGAGAAGATATGCAAGAATATCTTCTAACCCTACCTAGGATGATATCTTCTAATCCCACAAGGTTAGACTATAGGTAATCACATTTTTTTCATGACCACATGAGATTTATGTAATAGCACTTTTTTCATGATCAAATGAGATTTATGAGCTCATAACCCTACTGGCTCTCATGTGCCTCCAAGGTAGTCTTACATCATGGCACTTACTATTCCTACAAAAGTGTAGGAGCCTCATCTTGCAATATGAGTTTTTCTAGCATCTTGTAAGATGCTCAAGGTCTTTAGCAATACATCCTCTTTTTTATCTAATTGTCACAAGCACAAATTTAGGGGGTAATATCAAGCATCAAAAAATGCAAAAGCTATCATACCACCAAAAAAATGCATATTTAAAAATAAATAGACAAAGTTGTGCATGAACCCAATGTTATTTTTTATACCCATTTTTCACTTCTAAAAATAAAAAAGAGTTTTAAAATTGATTTAAGGGTTTGTCGAGTTTTGCTTGAATTACTTTTTAGCCTATAAATTCTTTGTAGATAGTTTTCTATTTTTTAGTGTACTTGTCTAGTATTCTCGAGTTTCACTTTTTTCACTTGTTCAACATGTTCGTGACCAGTATCATGAATTCAAGTGAGAGAATGAAGGATCTAGAAGTGGAATTCACAAAAAGGTTAATAAATCTAGGCATCCATGGATTCCTTGTTAGCTTCAGCATCTCAGTTTCAAGCAAAGGTTCATTATTGACGGGTTTGTGCATAATCTCTCTATGTTGCTTTGGATATGCCTTTTACACACATGCAAGGAAATGATCTCCAAACATTGATCTACTATTACACAAGATAGAGCAAGGCTCTAGCAATACACTAGAAATTTTGTGGCTTTATACATCATCACTTGGCCATCTGCATAATCTCAGATGCCTTTTACATACATGCAAGGAAATGATTTCTAAACATTGATCTACGATTACACAAGATAGAGCAAGGCTCTAGCAATACACTAGAAATTTTGTGGCTTTATACATCATCACTTGGTCATCTTGATGGCCTTTAATTGCTCTCCCACAAAAATAGGGCTGATAATAAGTGAGCAGAAGAGTTTAGGTTAAATAACTTTTAGATAAGAGTACCATTAGATATTTGTGAGAAAGGAAAAGAGAATGATGAGAAAAATAAGCACAAAACTTTTGATGCTAAAGGATATTGATTCCATAAACTATCATGAGGCTTTGATCAAAGGGTACTATTGAGCTCCTCTTTGGCTCAAGCTCACATGGTTGTAGGGGTTTGGCTTGATTCAACATGTAAGTGTGTATGAATGATTTTGTCGAAAGAGAAAATTTTATATAGAAGAGGAAGGGCGAAAGAACACTATATGGTTTCTTTCATTTTTTACATTTTTATTTCCAAAAATAGTATTTTTGCTTTGTTAACCATGCACTCTCCAAAAGCTAATTATTCTTTATCATTTTTTACTTATGCAAAATAAAATTAATATTTTATTTTTCTTGTATTTTTCTCTTATTTCACCCAATATTTTATTGCGTGAAAAGAGGATTCTTATATGTTCCTCAATGGTTTAGTTTAATGCACTCTTTGTATTAGATTTAGGTGTTGTAGAATTGTTGAGTGACTAGTTCTTCAAGATGATTGCATCTATGCAAATGATTTCGTATGGTTTTAATGTTAAACACAACATTTTTAACATTTTTGTATTTTAAAGATATAAATTAAATTCTAACATTTATATTTGTGTTTAACAAGATGTATATATGTAAATGTGCTAATAATTAATTTTTTAAAAATGAGAATACTTGTTTAATACCTTTTATGCCATGATTTAAATTATCCCCAAATTTTACGTCGTTTTATTATTAAATAACCACATAATAGACATTATATCCTCCCCTCTTAGAGAAATTGAGATATCCGTACATCAAGAGGGACTTGGCTATATTCCTTTTCAAGGGTAGCCTCATCTATTCATATAGCATCTTCTTTAAGATAGGCCTTCCATTACACAAGGTTTCCTCTTTCTTATGTCAAGGATCCTCTCCTATTGCATTGGGAGAATTCCTTGGGACCGGCATCCCTACTTCTTGATCATGGTACATGTTCAAGGTTAGGTACTTGTGCCTTGACCAAGCTCACATGGAAAACATTATGTACCTTAAGATTTGGTCTTTTGAGTTTATAAGTTTACTTTTCCATTATCTTCATTACTTCATAGGATCCACAATATCTCGCACTAAAGCTTCTTGTATTTTTTTGAGGATTGTGAACTCTTTTTAGGTCTTTCCATTAAAAAAATGGTATCTCCATCCTTAAAGGTACATATAATCCTAGAGGGATTAGAATAGGACTTTGACTAGTCTCAGGTAGCCTTGATGTCATGATGAACATGCTAAAATTGTTGGTCCATTTCTTTAAGCATAGCTTTGGAAGCTTCCAACATCAAAGTAAGGTCTAAAAGTCTCAACAAAGTTTGGCATTCTTGTCTGTGTATGGAGCTTGGAATGGGAATATCTTGATTTTTTCCTGGTATGCACATTATTGGAAAATTCCACACGAGATACCTATTCAATTCACCTTCACTATTGTTAGCCACAATAGGTTCTTAAGATATCTTCAATGATTTGGTTTCCCTCTCCATTTTACCATTAATTTATAGTTGATAAGAAAGATCAATGCATAGCTAAGTTTGATACCTTGGAGCATATAGGTCTAAAACTTCAAGGTTAATTTGGACTCTCTTTCATTGATTCTACACTTTGGTAGTCCATGTGTAAATATATCCTTAATAAAGATTATTATGATATTAGAGGATTTATAGATAATCTTGGCTAGAAGCAAGTGAGCAACTTTAGTCAATTTCTCTACCAGTAGAGTCATATCCACTAGTAGTAGTGGCTAACGCAACTATGTAGTCCATGCTTATAGACCCCCCCTTTCATTATTTTCAAATAGTAGCTCTTATAGACAAGGTTAAGAGTCTTAATATAATGAAGATGTCCAAATATTAGATTATCATGAGCTTCCCACAAGATTTTATCATTTATATCATGACTTCTTGGAATACAAAGATTATGTTGGTCAAAAAGACATCCATTAATTATATGATAATCCTTTGTCTTGAATCACTCCTTATCTAAGCTTTTCCCTTTGAGCACTTATGCCATGACCAATCCATACTCCTTATCATGGGCAATAACTTGGCAAACAAGCTTTAGGATAAGGTTGTTAGATATGGATATGGTTCTAAAATTCTACACCTCAGCAATGTCATTAAGAAATGATTTTTCACATAAGGCATCTATACAACAACGTTATTCTTTCCAAATCTATACTTGATTTCAAAATCAAATTCTTGTGGCATTTCAATCCATCTTCTTTGTGTTGAGATTCAAGCTTAGCAATACTTATGACTGACACTAGACAATTGTAGCATGTGCATGCATTCAATAAGTTAGGTAGGTTAACTATAGTTAGTTGACTATGGCCAGTTGATAGACCTAGCTCATTATACTTATTGTTACTCAATTAGTGTGATAAAATAATGAAGGATAGAGAAACTACACTACTCTCTCAATTTTAGCTCCATGTCTTTGTCTATCTCTTCTTCCTTGTTGTTTTAACATGGTATTAGAGTTGGAGAGCTCAACTTTGTTGATCAAAGGAGCTCAGTGAAGGAGTTGGAAACTAGAGGGTGACTCAGATTTGCAACCTGTGGAAAAGATTGGCCTACAACACTAGCAGTCATAGCTTGACATGAATGGTTTGCATCTGTGTGTTTTTTAAGCTTACATGTGTTAGAGCCTATTGAGGCTTGAAAAGAGGGTTTATTGGTTGTCATTGGAGTTTGTGGTTGAGCTCATCTACACCAATATTCATATCACTAAGACAATGTGATCAACAAACATTTGTGCCTAGTTTTTGAATGCCAAAGGGGGCAACACCAAGTTGAAAAGGGCAAGCATCTTTAGCCCTTGTGGATGATGAGTAGATAGCTCATATTATGGAGCTGTACAACACTTTTTAAGTGCTCATTGAAGAGCCATAGGTAGCAGCCACATATCCTCTAGGAATCAACATGGAGTTGAAAATTTGCACCTATTTTATTCCTATAATGATTAGAGGAATCCAGCCCAATCGACATTGGCATATCCAACATCAATGGGATAGTTGTCAACTAACATAACATCATTATCATACATTTGGAGCATGGTTATGAGGAGCTAAATCTCAAAATTGAAGGTATTTGACAGGCAGGGTGCTGCCCTAGATCTATGATAGTTGTGTGTGATCTCTAGAACCTAATGAAGCAGATAATGATGCTCATTAATGCTTGGATATTACCACATGTATATGGGATGGTATATGGAATGCTATAGGCATTGAATGCTTAGATCTAGACTCATTCAAGAAATAGGCCATTGACTAGTTATGATCTGTGCAAGGACTTTTATTCATGATTATTTGGTATATATGCAATCAATGATGCCTAGTTGAGCATGTATCAACTCTCAGATGTTGTGGCAAGTATCTAGGATGTATTTAGGGGTTGTTGGGCTAAAGATACCTTGGTTATTATAGAGCTCTTTGGTATTGGTCATAACAAGCTACTTGCATATCATAAACTATGAAAGAGATTCAGTATATGTCAGCGTGGAATTGATACACCCATTGATGCCTACATATACATAGTTGATTCTAGAATGGTGTGACATTTATGAGCAGATTTGAACCTAGTTTATGCTCAATTTGATTATGTCTTCATTGCTATAATACAATTTATAGTGTATAGACATTTGGACATGGATCCCATAAAGTGGTTTGTTACCAACTAAGTATCTTACTTGAATGTATTAACTCTATAGAGGTCATGATGATATTTGTGGGATATTTTGAACTACAGATCTAAATTGCATCTGCTATTTGAGTAGTTGATGATATTTGCAATTGTAACTTGCAAATTGTGACAAGTTCCTGAAGATTGTCTCAAGCACTATGGTTTCCTAACTGAAAAGCTACTGCATTGCCTTAAACTATTGAGTATTGCACTATGACTAATGTAATAGGAACAGACAATATTATGTAGATTGTGGGGGAGAATCTTGACAACAAGAACTTTGCTTTATGAAAATTTAGAATGCAAAACGTCTTGATAGGAAGAGGCTATTGGGACCTTTGCACATAAGATGAAGCTAAACCGAGATTCCTAGAAAGGAATTTGATTATAGAGCAAGTGAGAGCTCATGGATTGTGGTCAGAAAGAGCAAGAAAAGTTTTGTATTGGTTCTTGTTATGCATCTTGGATGCAATGGCTATGTAGATTACTAGTTCTCAATCCCCGAAGGATGCTTGAAAAATTCTCATGAAGAATTATGGTAATATTACTCATGCACAAAAAATACAGATAAAGCAATAGTTCAAGCAATAGTTCAATAATATGGCTAGAAATGGTAGGGGAATTCAAGCTTATACACTGGAGGTTAAAACCATTACAGATCCACTTGCTACTATTGGTTCCAAAGTTATGATGATGACAAGATTGTAGTCACCTTGAATAGTTTGGAAAACGAATACAAGACTTTTGATACATCGATCTCTGTAAGGACAAACCCCCCAACTGGGATGAGCTACTTTCTTTGTTACTACATGAGGAAGTCAAGCTTGGCTTGAATACATGTTCTAGTACCTCTCAAAGTAGAGATATTATATTCTACTCGAGTCATTGAGCCAGAGGTGGCAAAGCTCATTGAGACGCTTAGAATACATATGGACATTAGCAATAGAATGCATGGTAGAGTCAAAATACACAAGGCCAGCAAGGATCTAAAGCCTTTAGAGGTAGGGGGAGATTTCCTAGAGGTAGAGGTGGTTTTTGGTAGTCTCATGATCCATCTAACAGAGACAAAGATTGCCATTACTATGGGAAGTATGGACATATAGCAAAGGAGTGTCATAAAACGCAAGCTAACATGAAAGAAAAAGGTAGACAACATGGCAACTATGCATCTTCCAGTAATGCATCACATTTCTAAGGATATGCCTAAGAAAGGCAAGGTTGACAGGCTTAGGTGCATCCAATCATATGACGCTACATGGTGAATAGCTTGATGAGATGACTACAAGCTCTCATGGCTATGTATGCACTAGTGATGGTACACAACATGATATTCAACATACAAGTGTGGTGCTGTTAGTTATGCATGATGGCAAGAAGAAGAGTATGTATGATGTATTATACATGCCATCTATCCACTAATAATCTCTTGTCTGTTCAAAGCAAAATCTACATGTCAGATTCAATAGAGATGGCTATTTTATAGAAGAATATGGAAATGGTTGCAAATTGATTGTTAGAGGAAAAAGAGATGGCAGGATGTTCACTTTGGATGCATCTATTCTTGAGTTAAAGATAGCCATGTTTGCCCACGATAATGGAGCTGTTAAAGATGTGGAAATATTGCATAAATGCATTGGTCACATAAACATACAAAGGTTGAAAACTATGCAACAAAATTATATCGTACTTGGCTTGCCAAAGTTAAAATATACAGATTTAGGACATGTATGCTCCACTTGTTAGTTAAAATATACAAATTTAGGACATGTATATTCCACTTGTTAGTTTGGAAAGCAAGAGAGGTTTCTGTTTGTCAAACATGTCAGAAATAGCTCTAGACCTTTGTAGTTAGTGCATTTGAATATACGGGGTCCAGCTGATAATGCATCTTTTGGTGATGCTAGATATTACCTAACATTTATTGATGATTTTAGTAGCATGTGTACATGGCTATATATTCTGAAACATAAAGATGAGGTACTAGATGTCTTCAAGGATTTCAAAACACATGATGAAAATAAACTTGGATGTTTTATCTCATGTGTAAGGTTTGATTGAGGTGGCGAGTATGTTTCTCAAGAGTTCGATAGGTATTTGGCTAGTAGGATTGATTGGAGCAGTTGAAGTAGTTTGGCTTGTGAGACTGCTACATGATTTGGGTATATAGTTGGACATGCTAACAACCCAGTCTGTCATGCTAGATCACAAGCACATAGAAGTTCATTATCATTTCATTAGGGAAATGGTACTTGCAAGACAAATTGATCTACTTCATGTGAAGACTAAAGACTAGGTAGCTAACATCTTTACCAAATCACTTGGTAGAGATAAGTTTGTTCACTTCAAGGAGCTACTTGGAGTACAAGAGTTAGCTTGAGCTTGAGGGGGAGTGTTGAGATTCAATCTCAGTAGCACTTATGACACTAGATAGCTATAGCCTAGTTGGACTAGACATGTGTGTGCATTTAATAAGTCAGGTAGGTTAACTATAGTTAGTTGACTATGGTTAGTTGATAGACCTAGCTCTTTATACGATTGTTACTTAATTAGTGTGATAAAATAATGAAGGATAAAGAGAGTACATTGTTCTCTGAATTTTAGCTCCATGTCTTTGCATATCTCTTCTTTCGTGTTCTTTTGACACTTTGCCTCATATTTAGGTCTATCTAGGTGGAGCTCCACTTAAGGCTCTTATAGTCCGTTACCAAAGCAAACTTTCTTCGCAAAAGATAATATTCCCATAATTTTAGGGCATGGATAATTGAAAATACCTCTAGTTTTGTGCGACATAGTTGATTTGATTGAAAGGGAAGTGGAACCTAGGAGGAATAAGCTTGGCGGTGAGAGCTATGGCGGATGGAGAGCAAGAGCCAAGAGAGAGAGAAACTCAAAAGTGAGAACTCCAACAATCACAATGTGTGGTCGGGCCTTCCTTTATTCAAACTGTCACTAAAAGAATAAAGAATAAGTGACTGTGACGGGTGCCCGCCACCTACAGTGTGGAGTGGCGGGTACTGTCAGTGTAGTAAAGCATGAAACTGACTGAAATGAGATGAAAGGGAGGTCCCCTCCTTCATGCAAAGGTCCATTAACTGCTTTAGCTAATACATCTGTGACGCAGGACTCTGCTGCGCATAGAGCTCCTGAATCTTCTCCCATAAATCCCATGCACTCTGATTCTCATCTTCAACAACATTATGATGGACCTCTTCTGAGAGTGAAAAAATAATGGTAGACTTGCATAGTTCATCAACTTTCATCCAAACATCATCATCCATATCTTCAGCTTTAACACCCTTGAAACGCAAGGGTTTAATCTGCAACTTCTGCACCAAAACCTGCCATATTTGGGCTTCCAATACCCATAGTTGGTACCATCCAACTTGACAATGTTAAAGAGAGCTGTATCTTTCAGATGACCAACCATTTTGTCCCAAATCAAAGCAAAAAAGCAAAATTACAGGTTGCTGTAATTAGCAAAAAATGCACTAAAACCACTGCTAAAACTGGTTGAAAGTGTGTATTTCACCAAGAGAAGCACCTGTCCACCAAATATGACCAAGATAACATCAAATAGTAAGCATTACCCTCATAGAAGTGCTCAAAATCTACAGATTTCAGCTTGCTGTAATAAATGACAACAGTATGTAAAACTGTCCCAAAATGAAGCAATAACTGATAGATATGTCACTACAACTACCAGGTAGCAAGATACATCCAACGGTGAGTTTCCCGGGGTAAGAAGGTACCAAGAACTGTCAGGCAAGAGACATCTCATAGGTCTAGAAGTCATGCATGTAATGGGTCTTGGGGTAAGAGAAGAGACCAAGCACAAGCACAACTGATAGAGCAAGAAGCTCAATACATAACCATCCAAGATGCATACAAAACTGACATACCTGTAACAGAGATAGGTGCTTGCCCTAGTAGGCGTATCAAATCAACCCACTACAGACAAACTGCAGACATAAAGCTCTCAAGAGAGCAAATGCATGTAACTATCCCACAAGCTCAAGCTCATCTGTAAATAAGACTCTGTGTACATCCGAATATACCAAGAGGCTCCCACTGGAAGTGAAGTCAGATGCAAAAAGAGCAAGCAACACTCTAATACATCAAATACATAGCATCAATGCCAAATCCCTGTAGGGTACATCCAGAGCATAAATCCCAGGCTATCTCAGACCCGTAGAGCATAAGCTTAAAAGCATTCAAAGAGCATGTAGCTGACAACGAAATGTAATGCCCAATAGTTCCAAAATGCTCAAATACATATTAAGATGAAGCTCCAAGTAACTGTCAAGCATGGGAAAACCAAGTGGCATCCATATCTGACCAAAGCATAAATGCAAGAAGCCTAAATGTCAAGCAGTGACAATAGGCATAGACCGGTCCAAAGCATGTCAAACTGAAGCCAAATGCCAGTGAAGAACGACCAAGTCGGAGCCTAATCCAAGCTCAAAAGCATTCCGGAACCAAGAAGAAGCATTTGACAACCTCCAAATACATCGGTATGATCATTCAAACCTCTAGTGAGCACCCCGTATATATGAACCAATGCATACACCAAGTAAATAAGCTTCAGCCCACTGTATTACAACAAGAAATTTAATGTTAAATAAAGATCAAACGATACTCAAATCTACTCCAAATCAGTCCTAAAGCATAGACATAGCATCCCATAACATCCAGGCATCATCGGGTATCAATAGGCATCAAATGGGCAATGCCAAGAAGCATTAAATAGTAAATGTCAAGTGCTGCCTTTTTTTGACAGTCCTGGGACTATGTATAGAGTAAAGAGCTGAAGGGGGAAGCACTCAAATTGATCATCAGAAGTCAAGCGCTAATGCCGGGGAGTTATGCAATGCTCGCGAAGGTTGCCAAGAGGGCCGGGAAGCCGAGGAGGAGTAGGGAAATGCCAGGGAGCAGATCAGCCCAGCCCCCTAAAAATACGCCGAAAATTGTGCTGGCTATTCTTGGGGGCTGGGGGGTCTTCAAAAGCCCTCGTGGGCACTTGGCAATGCCAAGGGGGCTCCAATGTAGCCCGGGAAGAAGCTGATGAAGGTCCGGTAGCTCGGGGAGGAGGCTAGAGATCAAAACATACATACAAATGAAGGTGCCATGGCTTCCATTGAAGCTTGGGTTGAAGCTCTTCAAATCCAGGCTGAAGAGAATGCCGGGAAAGCTCCAATGCCTTTGCTCTGATACCAGTTGAAAGGGAAGTGGAACCCATGAGGAAGAAGCTTGGCGGCGAGAGCTATGGTGGATGGAGAGTAAGAGCCAAGAGAGAGAGAGAGACTCAAAAGTGGGAACTCCAACAACCACAATGTGTGGCCGGGCCTTCCTTTATTCAAACTGTCACTAAAAGAATAAAGAATAAGTGACTATGAGAGGCGTCCGCCACTTGCAGTGTGCAGTGGTGGGTATTGTCAGTGTAGTAATACACGAGCGACTAGGCGGAGGCGCCTTTGCCCCCAACATTGATAGTGTTTCAACTTCTGATGGGTATAAATTATAGTTTTTTCTTGTTTATTGTGATTCCAAGTCAATCAAGGGGTTTGACTCTATCAAAGATAGAGAAGTGAAGGAGAGAATCTATCTTGCTTATTGTGGGTCCTAAAGCACTCTAAATGCAATTACGTAATAAATTGGTTTTGGACTTGAACTTGTTCTTACACTTTAAACTTTAGAATTAGATATCTTTGAAAAGTTAGTTTCATATGAGGATACCTGCAAACTAGTTATTTGTAAAAGGCTACATTCACACTCCTATGTATAAAAACAAACGTGGAAATAGTTGTTAGTGAAAAAATTTTCTCACTATTTGAAGACTTATGGTTATTTTACTAAATTGGTTCAATCGTATAATGTTTATACTACAAATTTCAAAATAGTTATATTTGAGACGTAAAGGTTGTTCATATGCAATTGGTTCGGAGATTGTTTATGCATGTAAAAAAATTGAAATATCCAAAGGTTTACAAAAAATTATTATGCTTTGGGAAGTGTTTGGACATAATTTTGGCATCAAAATTGAGTTGTTTTGATGCTAAATTAGCTATTTTTTTAGCATGTGTGATGGCACTTAGGTTATAGTCATACTTGTCTCTTTGTAGTTATAGTTGACCATATAGCAGTTTTTTGTTGGTTTACACATATTGCAATGACTATGGCTTCCTATTCAACTTCAAAAAATATGTGGTTAATATCAAAAAGCTTGACTATATTTATATGAACCTAAGATAGTAGATTTACAATGTATTGGTTCAAAAGAGGTAAATCAAGCTAATTAAATTACAAGGTTGAAAGCCAATCAATTATGGGATGTAAAGCTTGAGGACATGGAAAAAAATTCTTTGAATGAGATGAATGATATTGCACCCTCTACCATCATGTTGGCACTCTCTAAGTTTATGTATTTTGATGTTAAAGGGCATGGAAGGTGGTGCATTTGGTGTATGGAAGAAGCTTTGTGACTTGTATGAGAAAGAAAGTGCTAGCTTGCAGATTTACTATTTTTAAAAACCCAATAACATCCACATGGAGAAGGAAAATTCTTTGTCCAATTATCTCAATGAGTTTGATATTATTTCCAATCACTTGATGGCACAAAAGATCACCTTTTATGGTTCGATAAAAGTCGTATTTTTACTTATCACTCTACCTAAGAGTTGGGATACTTTTAATTCTACCATGTCTGCATGTAGATTCCAGATATTGTGGTATTGTTGTGTAGTTAGTGTAAAATGTTGCTTATTTAGTTGTGGTGCACTTGGTATCACCTTGCTTGTAGATTACCATTTTTTGCAAGGTTTTTTGTTTTTTCAAAATGTTTGATGACTTCAGCTAGATTGTTAGCGAGAAGCTTGATAAGAACAATTATCCCACATGGAAGTTTAGGATGACAAATTTCTTGAAGGGCAAAGGTATTTGGAATAAAATTGAAGAAGAAATAGTAGTAGTAGATGAAGTTCTAACACGAAATGCTATTGTAAAACAAGCAAAAGCTAAGAAAAATTGGGAGCAAACACAAAGTGAAGTCATGTATTCATTTTTTTGTCAATGTTACAAATAACATGATGGGCTATTTGCAGAAATCTAAGATCCTCGCTATTGCATGGAAAAATTTGGCAAGGCTATTCAAAGTAAACATAAAGGCTAGAAAGCTATAGCTCAAGTCAAAGCTGAAGCAAGTGAAAGGAGAGAACCTGTCCATTAAAGATTATACCTTGAAGATTAAGAGTGTTGTGGAAGCTCTTGGATCTATTAGTGTGGTAGTTGATGATGATAATGTTGTGTGTGCGTTCTTAGATGGACTTAGAGATGAATACAAGAGCTTCTAGTCTTCTATGAATACAAGGGATGATATCCCAAATTTTGTATACTTAATTTAATACTTGAGGAGAATAACCTTGGCTTGGATTCCTCTTCCTCTCAAAGCAAGAACAAGTTTGAATAGGTGTTTTACTCTACTAACCAAGGTAGAGATCGTGGTAGAGGCTGAGGTGGTGGCCATGGTAAAAGATATGATGCATTAAAAAATAGAGCAGGATAGTCCCAAGGAAAGGGGAGTCAAAGAGGCCAAGTTGCATATTCTAATAGGCAATAGAGTTCTAATGATAGCAAGGAGTACTGGCATTATGGTAAAAAAATACCACATTTCTAAAAACTACTTCAAAAAGAAGGATGAAAGTAGAAATGGAAAAATGTAACAAGGCAATTATGCATCCATCAAAAGCAAAAACAATGATAGAAGTGAACAATTGTTTGTTATACAACACTTTATGAATATTATTACTGGTGATGGTTCGTCAAAGAATGATGTATGGTATGTAGACTCAGGTGCTTCTAACCACATAACTTCTCACGAAGAGTAGTTTAGACAGATGTGTAGTCCAGAGTCTCTAAGCTATGTGGAGACATGGGATGATATAGCTCATTACTTATGTTGGAAATGTTCCTTTAAGTATGCATGATGGCAAAACTAAGGATGATGTGTTGCATGTACCAAATTTTATAAAACCTTGGTTTTTCTTGGTCAGATGGTAGAATAGGGATTGCATGTTGGGTTCACATCTAATGGTTATTATGTAGAGGATCTAAAAATTGATTACAAGTTGATTGCAAAAGGGAAACCTGCTCTGCTGGCATATTGTTTACTCTTAATACAAGTCTATGTAAAATGGATGTTGCTATGTTTATCCAAGGTTCAGGTGTAGTGGTTGATATTGAAATTCAGCATAAGAGAATTGGTCATGTGAATGTGCAGTGACTGAAAGATATGTTGTCAAAATAGATTATGAATTGCTTTCCTAAGTTTAGAGTTGATGGGATGCATAAAGTATGTGAAGGATATCAACTTGGAAAGCAAGGCAAGTGTTTCCACATGAAAAACATATATATAATAAGCCACTTGAATTGATACATTCTGATATGTAGGGTCCTACAAAGACTACAACTTTGAGTAGTTGCAAGTATTATGTTTCCTTCATTGACAATCATACTTGCAAAGTATAGGTTTCCTTTATGTATGAGAAAATTGAGGTGTTCACTCACTTTAAAAGCTTTAAGGCTTTGGTTGAGAGGGAGACAAGATTGCATATTAAAATCAAGTGGAGGGGGAGAATATCTCCAATGAGTTTTCTAATTTTTTGTACAAAAAGGGTATACATAGGCAGTATACATGTAGATATACTTTGCATCAAAATGGAGTTACTAAGCAAAGAAACATGAATATTGCAAAAGTAGCTCAGCTGAAGTAATTGCTATTGATGTATATAATATGAATAGGACATCCACTATTGTTATACATGATATGACACCTGAAGAGAAGTTAATGGGTAGAAAGCCAAATCTATTCCTTTTGAAAGTATTTGGATATATTTCTTATGTGCATATTTCTAATGAGTTGTGTAGTAAATTGGATCCCAATGCAAAAAAAGTGTATTTATTGGATATTCTCTTATGCAGAAGGGATATGGATGTTATAACCTTGTTACACATTAGCCGAGAATTAGCAGGGATGTTGTTTTTTATTAAATGAGTAGGTGGCACAGTAATGTGTAGAATGCAATTGGGATTTATGAGAATGAGAGGGTGGCTATGTAGGAAATAGGTCACTAGTCATAGACATTGAGTGGACCACAAGAGTCTCCTAGTCATGGTTCTATTGACAGACCTTAGAGTAGCAGAGTGAGGTCATAGGTTACTCTACCAAGTATATCATAAATGTCAAGAAAATGTTTCAAGTTTCTCTCATCTTGATGTTGATTCAGATGTCTCTAAGCAAATCTTGGATGAGGAGTTTGGAATTCTATCTATTAAAACACCTAGTGTACGGAAGACACAAGAGGATGCTAAAGCACCCGATACTTTTCCAAGTCCATGCAAGTCAAGTAGAGTGAGAAAGCCAACATAGCAATTGACATATGATAACTATGTAGCTTATCACTATGCATACATGGCTAAGGTTGTGCATGATGTGAAACCCACTTGTTTTGAAGATGTAGTGGGTAATGAGTATTGGGATTGTACTATGGATGAAAAAATGGTTGCACTTACGACTAACGGCACATGGGAGTTGGTTCCCTTACATGAAGGCAAGAAAGCTATTGACTGCAAATGGGTTTACAAGGTCAAGAATAAGGTAGAAGGATCTATTGAGTGTTATTAGGCATGATTGGTTGCCAAAGAGTATGCGTAGACTCATGGTATTGATTATGAGAAGACTTTTACTCTAATGGCTAAAATGGCCATTGTAAGGGCTGTCATAGTAGTGGCTACATCAAAGGGTTGGATTATGCATCAAATGCATGTAAAAAATGCATCAAAGTTTATGTGGAGCAACCATCTCATTATGTAGATGAGAGTCATCCAAATTATGTATGCAGGATTTGTAAGGCCTTGTATGGTTTGGAGCAAGCACCCAGGGAATGGCATGATAGGATTGTAAAATACTTTGTCAGCATTGGATTTTGCAAAGTACAAGCACTCACTCTATGTATATAAGAGTGATATAGATATTGTGGTCATTGTTATGTATATGGATGATTTTATCATTGTGGGTGATAGTGAGACAAAGATTGACCATATGAAGGGTCTCCTCAAGATTGAATTTGAGATAAAGGATTTAGGAGATCTACACTACTTTCTTGGCATAGAGATAATCAAGACTTTAGAGGGTATATAGTTATCATAGAGATAATATTTTTTGGATATGTTGAAGTATGGTATGACTAATTGCAAGCTTATCTCTATACCTTTGGATGTTAATGCTAAGGTTAGTGCACATGAGAGTGACTTGATTGAGGATGTCACTATGTATTGGGTAGCCTTATCTATTTGACGATTACTAGGTCAAACCTAAATAACATAGTTGGTTTGGAGAGTCGATTTATGTAGCTTCCACAGAAGCCACATTTTGATGCAATGCGGCGCACATTATTGCGCTATATTAAGTTCACATTTGACTATGCCTTATTCTATTGTATAGATATACCATTGGACTTACATGGCTACACAAATGCAGATTGGGCTAGTGGTATTTCAAACATGAGATCTACCAATGGTTTTATATTTTCCTTTTGATAGTGGTGCTGTTACTTAGAGCAGCAAGAAACAATCGATAGTTGCCTTGTCTAGTACATAGAGGTAGACTACAGAGGTGCTGCAATTACAACATGTGAGGTAGCTTGTTTATGTAAGTTACTTGGTGATTTAGGGATGCAGCTGGACAAGAAGGTTATCATCTGCTATGATAACCTTAGTAGCATTCAAATGGCTAGGAGTCGAGTGTATCATGCATGGACTAAAAATATAGAGGTCCTTTATCATTTCATTCAAGAGCAGGATCTGGAAAAAGTGATATTGACTTGGTTTATGTCAGCACAAAGGATCAAGAATACTAATATGTTTGCCAAGGCCTTAGGACCTAAGAAGATTCAATGCTTCAGAACTATGCTTGGACTTCACGAGCTCATGTTGAGCTCGAGGGGAAGTGTTGAAATGTCAAGCTCTATATGAGCTGGCATCCACTACGTGCCTTGGTGATATGGTAGGATATTATTCACTAGCGTGTTAAGTGACCAACATGAGGATACACCAATGATTCTACATCTGGACTACACCCATGTAGCCCATCCTTGGTTACGGCACATTCATTGTGTCACCTCTTCTTTTCTTAGCAGGTTCACACTTAATGATTGCGTGTACATACATTGTGGGACTTTCATATTAGCCTTTTGTCACATTGTAGACTTAGTTCTTTTGGGTGGAAGAAGATGAAGAAATAAGAAAAAGAAGATTTCAACCCTATCTCTCTATGTGCTCAAGTCTCCATTGTTTTGTATGTGTACTCTTGGTTGCTTCATATGTCTCTCCTATCTGTTTTTGTGAGGTGCCTCCTCCAACAGACCAGGAGGTGCCTCCTCCAACAGACCAGGAGGAGTCCTCTAGTAGTCGACTAAAATTCATATCCATGTGCATCACCATCTCTCCTATCTGTTTTTGTGAGGTGCCTCCTCCAACAGACCAGCAGGAGTCCTCTAGTAGTCGACTGAAATTCATATCCATGTGCATCACCATCTCCCCATGGGAAACCTTGGACTTAGTTGAACATGGGAATCTCAGTTCTACTTCACAGGGGAATCATAGACAAGTCACCCCTAATAGCAATCTAACGCCCACCTAAGAAAGACCACTTTTTAATCAATCAAAGGCAAGAGTGAGGTTAACACCGCACTTGGTTCAAAGAGAGTGAGAGACGAGGAAGACTCTAACTCGATCCCCCTACCCATAAGGTAAAATCTCAACTCCGGCCCCCTAAAACAGTGTTAAACTTGGTAACTAATCCTACCGGTATTGGGAGGGTCACGATTTAATTAGCTCTATCTAGTGTTGGAAAGTTACCCGACTTATCGGGTCCACCTAGCCACAGGTGTCCAACCGTCAGGATCGAAGTCTCCCACTTTCCTCGATGGGTTTGCTTACTTTTCTAACTAGCAAAGCATACTACAACACTGTTTGGACATATAAAATCAGCTTGCTTTTATTACTCCGTTAAACTGGGTTCATTAAACTCATCCTTTAGCACATAATAAACAATTCAAAAATCAGATACTTTATTTCACCATCACTCCACAGAGTGATACAAAACTGTCTTTCCGTAGAAAGACACCGTCCAACCTAGGATAGGACCTTTCAATCCCTCGGGATTAGGCTGTATGTGATCATACTCCGTCTGCAGTCAATAGGAAAATTTGCTAGCTTAGAGCCCCTCTAAGCTTCCTTGAGCCTCAGGAGCTATCCTACATAACAGGGGCACTTACACTCGGCCCTTTGCCCTCTCAGGTGCTCGAGTTATCAAAATCAAAAACACCTATCTCCCTCGGGAGCGTAGGACCCCCACCCGCAGGTGAGTTTTTTCACACTCCGCAGAGTGTAAGGGAGCATTGGGTTGGAGACCCCAATGTCCCAAACCACCACAATCCACAATTCGTCCGGTTGTGCAAGCCCAGAATCATAAGAGCCATAATTCATCATTCACAAGTCCAAAAACAGTCATAACCATAATATATTTTAACACAGTTGTCAATGCGATGCATATGATCTATCCTCTTCATCAATTTCTTTATTCCTTGCTAAAAAGCACTTGATAAAACTAACATGCTTTTACAAGTCTAAGTAAGTTCTAACTAATCGTGATCCCTCTCTTAGGTACTAACCTGATTATCTATGTTTGGCCATCCATCGTGATTACGGTTTATAGCCGCAACCTTGATTTGTTGTGGGATGTCTGGTTCTTCGGTTGAATGGGTTCGAGGTTAACTTCAGCTTGTGCTTCAGCATCGTGTTGAGTTTCGTCAGCAACAATGACGACCACTTTCTCGTGTTGGGGAGGTCTCTGACCGTGACCTCGCTCAGCATCTCGATGTCTCTTGGGAGCCATGGAAGAAGCTTGATGGTTTGGGCAGCGCTTTTGGCATAGGGGTGGAGAGAGAGAGAGAGAGAGAGAGAGAGAGAGAGAGAGAGAGAGAGAGAGAGAGAGAGAGAGAGAGAAAGAGAGGCTCGGCTAATTTGTTGCAGAGCTTCATCGTGTCAATAGCAGCAAAGGGACTTTTGCATGGGTCATTGTGTGTGTGTGTGTGTGTGCGTATGTGTGTTTGACATGACACTATACCCTTGTTTATATAGTAATGAGAGGGGGGAATAAAGAGAGGGCACCTGCTTTTTGGCATTTTTGATGACATCATCGATGACAAAGATTTTCGTTTATTTCTGCACTGCAATTTGTTTGGATCATAACTTCGTTGTATGAACTCCAAATATAGACGTTCGGGTACTTAAAATGATTGGAACACATTTGGTTGACAAGCCTGCGTGAGAAGAATTGCAAATATCCATTAAAAACAGACAAAAATAACAATTTTTGTAAATCCTGTTATTTTTATTGATCTTTTGTCTTGGACGACTTGTTCCCTTCAAAATAAGTCATAGTATATATTTGGATCCATCTAAAGTAGAAATTAAGTCATCTAAATATGATACTAGAGATTTCAGACTATTCTAATAAACTAGTCCTGCTTCCTGTAAATCTTGTAGAGATTTTGTAGTTTTTTTCTATGTGTGGATGTGCAACATAAATAATTTTCTTTGGAGTGTATATGCACATTTTTTATTAAAATAAACTAAGTAATGGGGACATTACATTCTCCCCTCCTTAGAGAAATCAAGATGTCCACATCTCGAGAGACACTGGGGATATTCTTTCGTAAGGGTTGCCTCATCGACCCACGTGGCATCTTCTTCAGGATAATCCTTCCATTGTACTAGGTATTCTCTTAGAATTTGACTTCTTAGAGGTTTTTCCCTTGTATCTAGTATCTTCTCGGGTTGCATTTCTAGAATCCCTTGGGTAGGCATGACTATTTGTTCGTCATTAAGTACATGATCGGGGTTTGTTACATAACTTCACATGGTCCACAATACCTTGGACTAATCTTTTTGTATTTCTCCAAGGATAATGAGCTCTTTTCGTGTCTTACCCTTAGAAACACCATGTCACCTTCCTTGAATATTCTTATGGATCTTTTAAGTTCTGCATAGGATTTTTTCCGATCTTGAGCAGCTTGGATGTCATGTCGAATCAATTGGATTTGTTGGTCCATCTCTTCAAGCATAGCCTTAGAAGTTTCTACTTTGAGACTGGGATTTGATAAGTTTAGAGGTGTACGACATTCTTGCCCATACAAGGCTTGGAATGGTGACATCTTGATTGTTTTTTGAAAGGCAGCGTTATAAGCAAACTCCACCAAAGGTAAATGTTCAATCCACCATTTCGGTTCTTTACCACAATAAGACCTTAGAATATCTTCAATGGTGTGGTTCACCCTCTTAGTTTGGCCATCAGTTTGAGGATGATAAGTAGTACCTAAAGCATAGCTGCATTCCAATTTCTTGAAATAGGCAAGTCCAAAACTTAGAGGTGAACCTGGAGTCTCAATCACTGACTATGCTCTTTGGCAATCCATGTAACCTAAATACTTCTTTGATAAATACTCGAGCAATGTCAGATGACTTATAAGTTGTTTTGACTGGGATCAAGTGTACAACTTTTGTCAATCTATCAACCACTACCGTGATGGAGTCATATCCACCAGCAACAATAGGTAATCCAACAACAAGGTCCATACTTATTGACTCCCATTTCATTTGTGGAATGTCCAAGGGTTGTAACTCTCCAGGCATCTTGATCTTTTCTGCCTTGACTCTTTAACAAGTCAAGCACTGAGCTATATACTTTAATACATCCCTTTTTAATCTTGGCCAGTGATAGCTCTTACAAACTGCGTTGAGTGTCTTGGCATACCTCGGATGTCTTGCAATTGGGCTATCATGTGCTTCCCCATAAGATCTTGGCCTTCACTTTTGGTCTTTTTCGGATATAAAGATGGTCATGGTAATATAGACAACCATTGCTAGCACGATAATCCTTAATCTTAGACATTTCTTTGTCAGAGATTCCCCCTTGAAGTACCTTAGCCATGAGTCCTTCATATTCTTTATCCTAAGAAATAGCTTGACATACAAGCTCAAGTACAGGGTTATCAAGTATGGATATGGTTCTTAAGCTTTGAACTTCTACAATACTATTAGGAAAGGCTTTTCAGCTTAATGTATCTGCAACAACAATGTTCTTCCTTGGATGATATTTGATTTTAAAATCAAATTCTTGTAGTATCTCTATCCATCTTCTTTGTCTCATGTTTAGTTCAGCTTGGGTGAAGATCCACTTAAGACTTTTATGATTTGTCACTAAAGTGGATTCCCTTCCCAATAGATAGTGTCTCCACAGTTTCAAGGCATGAATTACTGTGAGTAACTCAAGGACATGAGTAGCATAGTTGGATTCGTAGGGTTTCAATTTTCTGGAAGTATAGGCCACTAGTCTTCCTTCTTGTACTAGCACCCTACCGATTGCGAGTCCACTTGCATCAGTGATCACTTCAAATGGTTGATTGAAATTAGGGAGTTTTAATACATGTGCAATGGTTACAGCTTCTTTAAGCTTATCAAAGCTTCCTTGATGCTCAATGGTCCAAAGGATTTCTGTATTTTTCTTCAAAAGATTTGTCAAGGGTGCAGCAAATGAGGGAATAATCCTTGATGAAGATTCGATACCATCCTGTTAGTCCCAATGAATTTATTTTACTATCTTAGGTATTGGCCATTCTAGGATATCTTTTACTTTGGTAGGGTCTACAAAGATTCCATTAGTGGAAACAATGTATCCAAGATATTCGATCATGGTAGTAAGAAATACACATTTACTCATCTTGGCATAAAGCTGATTTTCACGAAGTGTTACTATGGCGATCTTTAAGTGACCTTAATGTTCCTCTATTGATTTGGAGTATACTAGTATATTGTCAAAAAATACTAGCACAAAATCATCTAGATATGGTCGAAAGATGTCTTGCATTAGATGATTGAATGTAGCTAGGGCATTAGTCAATCCGAATGGCATGACTAAAATTCATAATGACCATACATAGTATTGAAGGCAGTCTTTGGGATATCTTGTTCCTTGATTCGAATTTGATAGTATCTGGACCTTAGATCAATCTTGGAAAAAACCTTGGCTCTGTGTAAGCGATCTAAAGTTCGTCTATCTTGGGTATAGGGTACTTGTTTTTTATCGTAACCTGGTTTAGTCCTCTAAAGTCAATGCAAAGTCTAAGTGTTCCATCCTTCTTTTTCTGGAAGAGGACAGGCGCTCCCCAAGGTGAATTACTTGGGCGGATAAGTCCTTGCTCTATCAGTTGCCTCAGTTGTTCTTTAAGCTCAATAGCTTCAGGAATATACATTTTGTATGGTCGTTTTGACATTGGCTTGGCTCCAGGAATCAATTTTATTTCATGATCAACCTCACGCTTTGGAGGTAGTTAAGTCAATTCTTCTGGGAAGACATCCTCCAAGCTATTGATCCATGAAGATAGAGTGCCTTCATTAGTCTTTTCGACCTTATTCAACCAGGTCATGTAGATTGGTTGACCTTTCTTCAGTCCCTTCCTGAGTTGACTTGCCTTGGCTAGTTGGGACTCTAGTTCTTCCAGCTTTCCCATATGCCTTTACAGTTTCTCGTTCCAAGTCTTGAAAGATTATTTCCTCTTCAACACATTGAATCTGGGCTTTGTTCTTCTTGAGCCAATCCATTCCCAGAATGCAATTGTAGCATCCTAGTGGTAGGATTTGAAATTCTATTTCAATTATATGGCAGTCTAACTCAAATTGAAGTTTCCCTACAATTTCAGTTGAGGCAATTTCCTTCCCACTAGCCAATTCTACTATCATTTTCCTTGTCCCCCTAGATTCTAGATGCAATCTTTCAACTATCTTGGGTGCAAGAAAGGAATGCGTGCTACCACAATCAATTAAGATCATAAACGATGTACCCTTGTAAATAGCTGGATTCTTTTAATTATTTTTATGCGTTGACTACTTAACCTTACACTAAAAGCTCTTTTGAAACCTAGGCTCTGATATCATGTGTGAGGTGCCTCCTCCAACAGACCAAGGCGAGTCCTCTAGTAGTCGACTGAAATTCATCTCCATGCACATCACCATCCCGTCTTCCCATGGGAAACCTTGGACTTAGTTGAACATGGGAATCTCAGTTCTACTTCACTAGGGAATTGTGGACAAGTCACCCCTAACAGCAATCTAATACCCACCTAAGAAATACCACTTTGTAATCAATCAAAGGCAAGGGTGAGATTAACACCGCACTTGGTTCAAAGAGAGTGAGAGACGGGGGAGAGTGTAACTCGATCCCCCTACCCATAAGGTAATATCTCAGCTTCGGCCCCCTAAAACAATGTTAAACCTGGTAACTAATCCTACCGGTATTGGGAGGGTCATGATTTAATTAGCTCTATCTAGTGTTGAAAAGTTACCTGACTTATCGGGTCCACCCAGCCACAGGTGTCCAATTGTCAGGATTGAAGCCTCCCACTTTCCTCGATGGGTTTGCTTAGTTTTCTAATTAGCAAAGCATACTACCACACTGTTTGGACATATAAAATCAGCTTGCTTTTATTACTCCGTTAAACTGGGTTCGTTAAACTCGTCCTTTAGCACATAATAAACAATTCAGAAATTAGATACTTTATTTCACCATCACTCCGCAGAGTGATAGAAAGACACCGTCCAGCCTAGGATAGGACCTTCCAATCCCTCGAGATTAGATTGTATGTGATCTCACTTCGTCCACGGTCAACATAGAAATTTACTGGCTCAGAGCCCCTCTAAGCTTCCCTGAGCCTCAGGAGCCGTCCTACATAATAGGGGCACTTACCACTCGGCCCTTTGCCCTCTCAAGTGCTCAGGTGATCAAAATAAAAAACACCTACCTCCCTCGAGAGCGTAGGACCCCCACCTGTAGGTGAGTTTTTCCACACTGTGCAGAGTGTAAGGGAGCATTGGGTTGGGGACTCCAATGTCCCAAACCACCACAATCCACAATTCGTCCGGATGTGCAAGACCGAAATCATAAGAGCCATAATTCATCATTCACAAATCCAAAAACAGTCATAACCATAAGACATTTTAACACAGTTGTCAATGCGATGCATAGAATCTATCCTCTTCATCAATTTCCATATTCCTTCCTAAAAAGTACTTGATAATACTAACATGCTTTTACAAGTCTAAGTAAGTTCTAACTAATCGTGATCCCTATCTTAGGTACTAACCTAATTATCTGTATTTGGCTATCCATCGTGACTACAGTTTATAGCTACAACCTTGATTTGTTGTGGAATGGTTGGTTCTTCGGTTTGAATGGATTCGAGGTTAACTTCTGCTTGTGCTTCAGCATCGTGTTGAGTTTCGTAAGCAACAACGGTGACCAATTCCTCATGTTGGGGAGGTCTCTGAGCGTGACCTCGCTCAGCATCTCGACGTCTCTTGGGAGCCATGGAAGAAGCTTGATGGGTTTGGGCAGCACGAAAGATAGGCTCGGTTGATTCGCAGCAGAGATTCGTCGTGTCAATAGCAGCAGAGGGACTTTTGCATGGGTCGTTGTATGTGTGTGTATGTGTGTTTGACGTGACTCTCTACCCGTGTTTATATAGTAATGAGAGGGGGGGGTAAAGAGAGGGTGCCTGCTTTTTGGCATGTTTTATGACATCATCGATGACAAAGATTTTCGTTTATTTCTTCCCTACAACTTGTTTGGATCATAACTTCGTCGTATAAGCTCCAAACATAGACATTCGGGTACTTAAAACGATTGGAACACATATGGTCAACAAGCTTACGCGAGCATAATTGCAAATATCCATAAAAAATAGATGAAAATAACAGTTTTTGTAAATCGCATTATTTTTATCGATCTTTTGTCTTGGACGACTTATTCCCTTCAAAATAAGCCACAGCATATATTTGAATCCATCTAAAGTGGAAATTAAGTCATCTAAACATGATACTAGAGATTTCAGAATATTCTAGTAAACCAGTCCTGCTTCCTGTAAATCTTGTAGAGATTTTGCAGTTTTTTTCCATGTGTGGATGTGCAACATAAATCAATTTTCTTTGGAATGTAATGCACATTGTTTATTAAAATAAACTAAGTAATGGGGACAATATAGTTTTCACTTAAGGTATTCATGATACCCTTCACAATGTCCTAATATAACTGGTCCGGTAGGTGTCGCCATGTAACAAGCCAACCTTCCACTGCAAACACACTATCTTTGGTCTAGCAGTTTTATCATGGCATATATCAAGTTGCACATTATTACGGATGCATATAGAATCTTGGCCATCTCAGCATGCCCATCATCTGACTAGGAACATTTTCATGAAAGATCTCCACATGAGAGGGTAAAGGAATGCCAATGGGTTTACCACACTATTGTAAGTATCATGTAATGAATGTACTCCTTCTGTGAGACAAGTAGAGAAGTCCCTTAGAGTGATAACCCAAAATAGGCATACCAAGTATATGAGTAGTATATCCCATGTCCTTCATCTCAAATCTCTTCTTGAGCAAAGTCTTTAAAGCATCCAGCTCATCATGAGCTCTCCTAGCAATTAACATATCATCAATATAGAGTACCAAAGTAATAAGACTACAATCGTGGGCCTTCTTCATGTAGAGATATAGATCCATAGCAATGTGGAAGTAAAATTGTGAATGCTTAAAGACACCAAACTTATTATATCATTCCCTAAGTGCATGCTTGAGTCCATAGAGACTCTTCCTCAACTTGCACCCTACATATTCATTGCCCGTTTAAATTGCTGCATAAATGTCCTTATGCAAGTCCCCATGTAGAAATTCCATCTTAACATCCATTTGATACAAATCTAGATCTAACTATGCAATCAAGGCAAAAATCAAGAGGATAGTCATTTTAATCAAAGGAGAGAAGATATTCAAATTCAACTCCCTTTTCCTATTTAAAACCCTTTACAACCAAATGGGCCTTATTTCCAATAGGGGATGCTCTTCAGCTTATACATCCACTTGCATGGAAATGCATGCTTTTCACTAGGTAAGGACACCAAATCCCATGTATAGTTTTCTTGCAATGAGTCAAACTCAAATTGCATATTCCTCCCCCAAGAAGAATTGTCACCACTGCACATAGCCTCCTCAAAGATAAGGGACTCACCAGAATTTGTGATCATGACATAATCCATAGAGGCCTCATAAAGATGAAGAGGATATGAGGCTCTAGTAGAGCATCACAAAATTGGCTATGGAGCATGAACATCATGTCCCCTTTGTCCAACATTAAAATGAACTTAAATAACAATCAATGGATCATGGGCCATTGGAGCATCAACAACAACTATAGGCTATCTGATAAGGGCTAGCTATATAGTAATAGGAGGTTCCTCTTGAAAGATCACCCTATGCACCTTGATCACCTACTTATGTTTCTTATGCATCTTATCCTCATGAAACACATTATCATGGGTGTAAATAACATTCCTAGCATATGGATCCTAAAGGCAATAGCTTATTTCACTTGCATCGCCATATCTAAGAAAAATGCATTTGATAGACTTAGAATCCAACTTGTTGCACTTGTCTTTGGGAATAGGAGAATGCCTCACATCCAAAGACACTCAAATGTGCATATGAGGGAGGTTTACCGGACTATACCTCCTCTACAAATCTACCACCAAGAGCAATGCATGGGTATTTATTAATCGAATGAATTACAATAGTAATTTCCTTAGCCCAATACATATTGGGTAAGGCTCCATGATTGAGTATACTACAGACTCTATCTTGAATTGTCATATTTACGCACCTAGCAACACGATTTTGGGGTGGGATATAAGGAGTGATCAAGTGATGCTTAATGCCCCAATTATCATAGAACTACTTAAAAGCATAGGATACATACTTGCCCCCATTATCTCATCTTAGGCATTTCATTGATTCTCAAACCAAAGCAACAAAGCACTAAAAAGTAGTTAAACATGAAATTTCTACTTTATGGGATAAGCCCAAAGTTTATGTGAAAAATCATCAATGAATGTAACAAAATACTTGACACTACCAAAATATTGACAGGGTATGGGACCACAAACATTAGAATGAACAAGAGCCAATGGCTCACCCATGCATGTAAAGCCAAACTTCTTATGAGCATTACGAGTTTGCCTATTATATAAGCAATGATCACAAGAATAAGAAAAAGAATACTCTAGGGGTAGAAGATTTTTCAAATGAGTCAAAACTTTCATTCCTTTAAGTGACATGTACCCAAGGTGTCAATGCTATAGATATATGAGAAAGATCAATGATGGCCAATACATGATCCATATATGCAAAAACAAAGAAGGGATAAAGATTGCCAACTTTGGCACCTCTAGCAAAAATAACATTGCCATGAGTAATCTTTCAAGAAGAATTATCAAAAGAGATATGATAACAAGCATAATCCAATGGCTGACCATTATTTAGCTATGTGATAGCAAGTGAAGAAGTGGTCAATATGAAGTCATCTAAATTGTACTCTAATGCATTAATCTCTTCAATATTGATAGTGGATTTTGTGATGCATTGATCTTTCAATGATTCACTCTTATATTGTATTTTTCCTTTGCCATTATCACATCTATCTAGGTACAACTTATGGCAATGTAGCATTATGTGTCCTTGTTGACCACAATAATGATATGTAAGTGAAGACTTAGGACTGAGGGATTTACTGAAAGCCTACCTACGAGATCTAAACTTACACCTATTTTGTTGACCACAATAATGATATGTAAGTGAAGACTTAGGACTAAGGGATTTACTACAAGCCTACCTACGAGATCTAGACTTAGACATATTTTGTTGTGGGTCTCTACTAGAATGGTCATTACTGCCTCTAGCATTATGATGGCCTCAAACTATGAGAGCATGAGAGCTACATGCTACATCAGCATTCTTCGTCTAACTAATTTCTTTAGTGAGTAAATTTTCCTGTATAAGTAAGCATGCAAAGCCACCCTTAGGAGCATTAGTATTTATGGTAATACGAAATGTGTTCCATGACTTTTGGAGAGTGATAAGTAAGAACATAGATTTAATATCTTCATCAAAGACAATCTTATGCCGCATACCTAGTAGTTGTGAATAGAATGGAACTCATTCAAATGAGTAAATATAGAAATTCCTTTCTTCATATGTAGGTTCATAAGTTTCTTAAGCCAATACAATTGTGAAGCCGAGCTCTGCTTATCGTAAAGATCACATATCTTTTCCCATAACCAGCATGCACCACTAGTAGTCTCAATGACATTAAAATAGACTTACCTAGACAAAGAAAAAATAATCATGGACTTACATAGCTCATGAAGTTTCTCCCAAGTGTCAATGTTAAGGTCAAGACTTTGCCACATCCTCATGTTGGAGGTGGAAGGTGCTTGTAGGGACTCCTTGTAAAGCTCCTATTTTTGTGAGATCACATACTTGTACACATTTACTTGTACCTTAAGCTGACTTTCTCTCTATAGTAAAGTTGCAAGTTCAAAAGTCAACTTGGTCAAAGTTTCTCCAAACCTTTTTCTCACTTAATTTTCAATATGCATGATGGCTCTAATTAAACTTGCATCAACAAGGCTGACAAAAGCTACTTTGAGTTATTCCTAGGCCTACAAACTCTCATGAATTTCTTTTTCACAAAGAGTTATTTTGGCCTTCTCTTGATCTAGTTGGACCATCAAGTCCACTACTTGGACTTGCACTTCCTCGTGTCTTTTTTGTAGTTCTTCTATCCCTCAGTGTATAGGTGTGCTAGCACTAAGTACACGGCAACATGTAGCTAGGCACACATAACCTTTAAGAAGACTTTGGTTCTCCTAGTCGAGGGCTTCTAACTCTCGCTCTCCATATCCAATGCCCTTTAGATAGTGTACAAGGGTTCCTCTTGTAGGGACTAGGGTTGAAAGACTAAGTGCTTGAGTGAAATTTGGATGATTTAGAGATACATTGGCCAAGCTCAACTTTACTCTTAACCACATTCTCACATTGGAGGTGGAAGGTGCCAGTAGGGCCTTCCTATAGAGCTCATATTACATACTTGTACACCTTTAAGTGTGCTTGAAGGCCATGTATATAATGCTTGGTCTAGACTATAACTTTTATAGGTCTCTTGGGTATCACCTAACCTGGTTTGGAAGTCTTATTTTTCCTAAAGTGCTTCTATTTTATCCCTTTGTAGTCCTTTGCATAATGACTCCATGGCACTCAGGTTCCTTATTGCACTCTTTAGTACCAAAATGTGCTGTTGTGGAACCAAGATGGACTCCACGTTGCATTGTCTATCACTTTGTGAAGGGATTGTAACCTCTTGTATGGGTTTCACCTTCTCCAAATTGGTAATTTTTGTTTGTAGATTTTTTGAATGTACCATTACCTATTATGGATAATTTCTTGATTAAATTTTGTTGTGAACTCTCAAGCTGCCTTTCTCTCTCTTTGTTATGATTGCTTGGACTTGCTAAGAAAATGTGTGGCTCATTTCCTATCTCGCGCTTTGTGAATGACTACATGAGGGTCCTATAAATATGCTCGGTTTCTCTTTCATCCCAACTTTTATCTTTTTCACTTCCTTCCTACTCCCTTTTTCAACAATGTAGGTTTCTATTCGTTCTTCGAGGGTCTCTTCTTCATCAGAGTTTGAGGTAGATGAACTCTTTTCACTTTTTTCTCTACTTTGCTTCTTTCCTTTTTGACTTCTTTATTCTCTACTAGAAGTTTGACTTCTTCTTTCCTCCTCTTGCTCCCTTTCCCTTTCCCTATCTTGTTCTCTTTGCTTTCTTTATCTCTAGCTTGTTCCTAAGATTCTCTTGAGTGAAATTGTTCTTGCATTGTGTATTTTGAAGTGGCAACCTTTCTTGTTGGTGTGACAATTCCTCTAGATGGTGAAAGGATGAGGATATCTTGTGTTTTTTCAAGTGAAAGTGAATGTAATGTCCTTACTTTTCAAAGGAAAAGTATTTTCTTTCATAGCCAAAGAGTCCACATTTTCTATCAAAGCTTCAATTCTCCAAAATAAATATTTTCAAGTTTCTAGCTTCCTTAAGAAACATATACCTTCCTAAGGCATATCTTGTTTTCTTATGCATAACATTTGAAGGTAACTAAAATATTTGAACAACACAGTTGAATATGAAGTTGTTCATAAACCTTAATCCATAAAAGTATGAATTAAAAGGAAATCTTAGGTTAAAAAGTAATGTATCCACAAAATCAAAGATGATGACTATTCCCTTCAACTCGGAGAAGCTCGCAACAATCAAGATTCCAAGTGAGTATTTTCTTGGCCTTGATGATGGTCTTGCAAGCTCCCTCTATCCAAAGGTCATTTAGATATCTAATCATGATTTTTCTATGAGTATATCTTCCATGATGTGCTTTGGGATCCTTTTTATGGAAGAGTGAGGCTTGTTGTAAGTGAATCTATGATGGAAGATTTGGGAAATTACACGCAACTCTTCCTCTATATTAATGGCACTCAACTAGAGATCATGTGGTTTTTTTCCATTTTTGTAGAACTATGGGTTCTTGTGGATCCTTAATGCTTCCCTTTTTCATGTTGTATTCCTAAGGCAAGCTCTACAAGCTAAGTTGTAAATGTCACCCTATTGACTATTTGCTCTCCCCTTACCCAATAGCCTAAAATGCTTGTTTTAGAATTACATTCATAGTCACAAATGAAGCTTAAGCATGTGGTGAAGTGAATTGGTTCACTACACACTTTAACATAAAGTTGCATGCCACATCATTCAACAAGTTTCTTGGCCATGTTATTGTTATTAACTTGTCATCAAAGTTTTTGATCAACTGGAATTTGCGATTCCCTAGGCCCCATGTGGTGGGTTGCAAGTCATACTTGCTACACTAATCTATGGAAAAGTTAGTAATTAGTGTAGGAAAGTCAAGGTCACTCATTCTTATGGGTGGAACTGGGACTCCGCTAGTCATCTGTATATATTCAACAAAAAGTTTTGAGAATTATTTGAACAAAAGCAATATACTTAAACAACATCAACATGACGTCATAAACTTAGCACAATTCAATTTTCGCAATGACTTACTACAACTCAATTTTATGTTTGTTGAATTTTTTTAAGCAGCATTTAGATTCTTGGTTTCCATTTGGTTTCTTAGTCTCCCTCTAGTTTTTAATGGTAGTAGATAGCTTCCTAGTATTAATGTCACATTGGAGTTTGTATGTATCAATTATTGCTTTTTGTTTTATTTTTGTCGTTGAGTTTTGCTAAGTTTTTTTCTATTTTTAAATCAGTAACTATTATTTTATACATACAAAAGGTGTGGTTTTTGACATGGTGGTTTGAGGAAACTACTAGTTAGAAAACTTTGAATTATACTGGAGCTCAACAACTACATCTAAGTCAATTGGTTGACATGGAAGCTTGCCAAGATAAATGACTATGTGAGTTAACAAGTCTAGGCCTTCAAGTCACCTTGCCATGTGAATTTCTTGTAGAAGGACTTTATCCAATAAAGCATGTTGCTTTAGTTTAGAGAGATATGGTAAACTACGAGCAATGAGAATTGCGAGAAGCAAAATTTCACTACAATGAGTTGGGTCATGCTATAGGGTCTTTATGATGCATCATTCTACATTGGTCGTCAATCAACTATCGTTAATGTTGTAATGTGCCTTGAGAAACAAATGCTTGGTTGGGACTCAGATTTTTGACAAATTTGTTTCCTTGGAACCTTTACTTTTGTGTTCGAAACTCAATTTGAGACAAGGCACATGGCTTTAGCACTTTTCTTTGGAAGCATCATCGGTATATCTTTTTGAAATGCTTGAATTTTACAAAATATGTGTTTGTTATCCTTCCAAGTAGTCTTCCAAAAACAGGAGACAAGCTTGCATCAACAATTCCCAAATCTATCATATTGTAGGCTCAAGAGAGTATCATGAATATGGTGTCAAGTTGAATGAGGTAGTTAGCAATTGGAATACTAATTTTTAAAGCCAATTTTATAGCCATTTGGTAGATTGATTGGCAAGTGTAATGGGGCTTTATTCCAACTAGTGATTGTGGCTTTGCAACACTTGTCAAAGTTGTTGTATTATTGACTTCTTGTTTGCTCAAGGTTACATTCTCATTGCAATAGTTAGCCTATGTACTACGAGCCACGCTCGTGTTTTTCATTTTCTCACATGTAGGTTTCAAAGTTTTTTTTTCTTTGAATGTTTCTATTTGGAGTGCAACTTTTTGGGGCTTATGAGAGATTGATTCATTGTTGTTGATAGTCACACATTGAGTGGTTTTGGGTCTATATATCCGAATGGCTTGTAGATACATGGTCTTATTATCATAGGTTTTAGACATTGAATTGCATAGGTGCATCCGTGCTACAATTTACAAGACTTTGCTTCACAGTTGTAGTGAGCAAAGAGATTTGTTTTGGGATACGTATGTAGTGATTATCCTTGTAGTAGCATTGTGTAGTTAGTAAATCCTTGGGCATCCAAGTGGCAATGATGAGAGTTTGTCTTAGTTTCTTTGTGATAATTTTGTGGCTTAGGATAAGTTGTCATGACCATGTTGTATGGAATGGCATGATGTCATGTAGTTTTTATTGAGATTGGTAGGAGTTCTTTTTATCTTGAGGGAATGAAGTTCTTTTAGTGAAGTTTCTTTTTATTCCATAGGCATAGTTGGTAGAGTAGGTTGGTCAATTTTCAGCCCATGTTCCCTTACTGAAGGCAAAATTTGTTCTAGCCCTAGGAAGGTTTATGTGAATGCATTGATTGATGAAGTCAACTTGTTATTGTGTCTCGTATTTGAAGGAGCATCCTTGTAGGATCTCTCATCCCATATCCTCTCGGTTGGGGAGAATGTAAAAAAACATTTGAATGCTCTCTATTTCAATGGTCACCATCAACTTACACTTGCCTAGTACAAAGTCAATGCCCCATTTCTTGAAGGGATGACATGCAAGAAATAGCACAAGCATCATTCTATCTATTTTGATGGACACCTTTGTGCACTAGTGTTCATCACAATGCTTCATGAATCCAGCCATGTCCTTGAATGTTATTGGCCACCAAAGTTAGAATTACAAAAACGTTTGCATCATCATGGTGGCATTGAAATGGCCTCCAGCTATTTCTCATGTATCTCTTGGCAATATATCTTCAATCTCATGCTCACATACACACCTTCTCAACAATCCATCTTACCCTAACTTGTACAAGTATCATGCAATCAGTTGATAGAGCCTCATTTTAATGAGAAAACATGTAAGTTGAGCTTTCACTATTGGGTGATCAAGCAATTCATTTGGAAGTATATCTACAATGTCATTAGCCCAATAGGTTGTTAGGTCAACCTGGAAAAAATAAGCCTCCTACTATAGAATAAATAACTGGGAATCTAGAATATTATCATAATCTCTATTACTTTTTCCCCATTTCTCACTCAAGACATATGATTTGCAATGTAGTGCTACTTGACTTTTTTCATGACAATGTTAAAATCAAGTCCTAACAATAGTAGTGGCCGTCTTTTGATTAGTCTTTTGGCACATGACTTATTCACTATGTATAGAAAAGGTTGATGGTCCATAATGAAAGTAAAGGGAGTGGCAAGGAGGTAATGGTCCTCCTTGACCTTTGCGAGTCTCCCCATTAGTTCACTAGACCTTCCTTGTTTAACTCCTAGTAAAGTGACTATGTGGTCTTCCTTCTTATATCAAGTGAATCTTCTCAAGAGATCTTGTAGCTTCTTCTAGTTATCCTCGTCAAAGTCTTGAGCCTTCCGAGTTTCCTTGAGCTTTCTCTACCTTAAATGCATTGGCAATTCTATTCTTGACTCCATCTCTAAGCTTATCATATCCAATGAGTCTTTGTCTCCATCTTGTGCTTCTTCCACTTCAAGGACATCAAGAGCCGGAATGAAGTCAGATGGCTAAAACCCTATTAGCTAGTGATCAAGGACCTCCAAGTACTCTTGCCATTCTAGCTCTGAATTTCCTCTCACTACTCATGCATCCACAAGATGTCCATCTACTATGCTTTTACCATCAAAATCGTATTCTTTGGATTCATTGTCTTCACTCTCTTGATCTGTAAAGTGTTCTTCAGGATCACTAACTTATTCTTCTTCTTCATGCTCATTGAGCTCCATTATTGATATGACTAACTTAGCATGATGATCAAATAATGTGTGATGTTGTCACATGCCTACCTAACATTTCCCTAGCATCACGTTTTAGTGGTCCATCGGGGAACTATCCTAGACGGCTTTGCCTGATAGTCATGAGAATACATGGGGTCTATCATCTAGGTTCCCTAGAGCCCACCGCATAATGGAAGGTATTGATCATCCCCATGAGGATAAACCTGTAAGCTTGGGGTCCTAATTTGACAACTGAGGTCTCGATACATAAGCTAGCTCCATCGGAGGTGTCCCCAAGGGCTTCTCGTCCAACTGGAGCGATCGTAGCTACCCTTGGTTCATGGAGTGCAACAATTTTTTCCAGTAACTGGTTAGGATTCAAGGAACCTTAATGGAGTTCTGACACAACTGCTGCACCTTTCCCCTAATATAATTTCTAATCAAGGTTTTAAGACCTAACCCTATGTATTCGACTCTACCTAATTTTTCCTAATTAATATTTCGTTCAATCTCTTGAGAGAAGCTCCTAGCTTACTAAGGCTACCCATCTATAGGATGGATCCATTCAGGATCTCGCCCACCCGCTTTCCACAAATGGTTTTATTTAGTTTTCTAATTACCTATTACATTAAGTTATGGCATATAAAAGCAGCTTCGTTAATTAACCCGTTATCACAGGTTTCTTTGTGTAATTTTATGGCACAACACAAAGATAGAGAAAATAATCTTTTGGCAAAATATATTTATTAAATTTTTTGCAAAGTTATTTACGATGATTTTTTCCTTCTACCTAAATAGAAGATAAGGCTCCATTCACCAAAAAATCCCTTGTGTTTGCTACCACCGCAAAAGAAAAGAAACCCTCCAAGATTTTTGTCCCTTCACTAGTATCCGGGATTCCAGGATCTCATCCTGATTCGTATGATGGTTGAGCAATTCCTAGGAGCAATCGAGAGATTTACGGCTATAGCCACCTGGCATTCCCGCCTCCTTCTGTGCCTAACAAATTCCTCACCAAGCGACCTCTCACCATCAGGGCTGGTCCACAGCTCCTCGCGACAGTACAAAATAATCCCCCTTGGAGTAGGGTTTCACGTCTAGCCATGGGGGAGGCATAGCATAATCTTTCCTCATATTATCCTGATTATATATTTACAATCAAATCTAATTGCTGCAAGCACAATCAATCTTTCCTGTGCAACCATTAATGCATACACAAATAAAAAAGAAACAACATCAAGTGTTTTTAGCATATGAAGCAGCCCCACCCAAATCTAGGGTTTCTCTTTTAAGATCCCGAGTTTCACTTCCTACTTGCAACTCTTTTTTCAGGATCCATAAGTTATTTCGTGAATTTGAAGTTTATTTTATCCTTATGAAAAATGTAGTATCTCCTCCCTAAACCTAAAAGATAACATTGGCATTTATGCCTATGGTAGGCAATTCTTATGATGCCCTACCCTAACCTGTGCTTAGCAGGATTTCAAATGTTTTCCAAGTCTATTTGGACTTTAGAATGTGTATTGAAAAATTCTTATCAATTTTCAACAAGTCCTACAGACTTCCAATATTCATTTAATTTCTTGATACTGATAGTTTCAGGGTTGTCAAGTATTTCATAGTTGTTTTTCCTTCAACATTCTTGATATTTTAGGTTATGTTTTCTTGTTGATTCATACGTGGGTCAACTTATGATTTTGACACTCTCGCTAATATAATCATTAATGGTAACATTACATGTATTTTCAGTAAGAAAATAATTTTTATTTTATTCTACTCAATTCTATGGTTTAATCGATGATGTCCGACCATTTGTCGAGCTTTCAATGTTATCTAGAAAGATTAATTTTCATTTACTATGTCCTAAGTGCAATGCGGATTGCTTTTTTGAAAACTTTATTCTAGGCAATGCAAAAATAATAAGTGCAATTTTTTTAAATATTTTAGACATCAAATTATATTACTACACATCTAACTTATGCATGTCTAATATATATTTTTCTATACAATTTTATGCTGATTTAATGCATCTCATGATATTATCTAAATATTTTTTATAAATTATTATAAAATTCATATGCATATGTTTATCATTAGAAAAATAAAGTAGAAATAGTCACTTTCAGGGAAAAAATATAAAATAATCCCTTCCCTAACAATATCTATATTTTTTCTGTTATTATGATCACATGTGCCATTAATGAAATAACAATAAATATCACAAAATAAACCATAGTTAAGATATTTTCTTAATGATAGGCATAAAACCATTTTTTAAGTGAAAGAGTCTTTTCACTGAATAGATAATTATTATATTACTTAGGTTATTTTCTTAAGTGGTAGTTCATATGCATTTTCTTTAGAATGTGTTTATAATCGTTTAAAGCCAAATATAGCGATAAGCTTATAAAACATTAATTTTTTCCAAACCAACGAGATGTTACCTCTCTCAAGTTTGTTGTAACCTGGGATTTGTCAAATCCTACCGCGTCCTTTCTCCATTGGCCGTGTTCCTTGCTTCCCTTACTTCAAATGGACCTTTTGAATTTCTATGACCTCATGGAGCCATCGGATGTGAGGTGAAATTGACGTTCTAGTTCAAGGAGAGTTGGTGCTCATCTAGAAAAAATTTGTCAGCTTTTTGCTTAGCGGTATGGTTGTATGGGGCGAAGGAGTAGCAGGAGGTAGAGAAAATAAAAATGAGGTAGAAGGGGGGTATTTTCCTCCTTCAAGGCTCGAGCTTCAATGGAAAACAAAAGTAGAGAAAATTGTCTATCATCGGGAGGTCTTTCTTATTGTTTTTTTGTGAAGGAGAGGGGGTGTATTTATAGGCATGAGGGAGAGCATACAATCGACTCATTCTTTTGGCTACTTGTTAAGAGCCAATTGAGCTTTATGAAAAATGTATTTTGATTGCCTACGTGTTGGATGGTAGCACGGGGATGATTATTTTATGCTTTCTCTCCCTCCAAGCATAAAAAAGTCATGAATTTTGACGTATTTTTTCAAAAACGTCTTTTTCCTTCAAAACGACTTCATATGGTGGTTTTTGGCCAAGTTACCTCATGACTTATCTAGCTTATAAAGGCATGGCATAGTCTTTGATACTTAACTTACTCAATATCATGCTCGTTCTTGTGCGTTCTTCGTCTTACTGATTAAGGCTTTTGTGATTATAGCATCAATGCGGTCTTTGATGCTTTAAATGGAATCAGGAATCCTAAATCAAATATAATGCAAAAAAATTAATGATCAAGCCATCATAATTTAAATTACGATGTGTCTTTACTTTTTGTTGGCTGGGAATATTGAGGCGACTTCTCGTGTCAGATTACGGAATTGATTTAATGTGAAACTCAATATCACGAAAATTACGTGCGGTCACTTATGTGACAGCTCGACGAGTAATTTTTTTAAAATGCCTCAAGCCTAAATTTGTTTCTCGATATGAAGCATTGTGGCAAGAATATTACAGATATAGCCTTATCCACTTCCATTCCCATTGTTGAAGCAAATCTTCAAAGATTAACAAGTTGATTGTCCTTGAGATACCATTACCAATAGGAGAGGATCTTTCTCCATTCCCAATGGTTGGCAGGAGTGTTGAACCCCATGATGTTAGGTCGAGATGGTCCTCCGTCCATGATTAAGATAGGTATCATCAATTCTATTGTGCTAGGTTCAATTAGATGTGTAGTGATCTTTTCTTTGCTTGCTTGACTTAATGATTCACCCACTCTTTTGTATTGTTCTTCCTCCATAAAGGGTAGGTCAACTATAGTAAGAATGTGTATCCAATCCTACTTATCATCACCTCCACAATGCATGCATTAGACATGCTATTAATACGGTCATGGTTGTTTTAAGGCTTCAATGAGTCTACCTAGTTTGGCTTCGTGTTCTTTAAATATTGTTAGGAGGTTTTGTGCTACATTAAGCTCTACACTACTTCTTGATGATGCAGTAGTGCTTCCAAACCTATTCTTTTTGTCTTGATTCCTTTCTCTATGAA
Organism: Lygodium microphyllum; assembly: GCF_053477565.2. Classification (NCBI taxonomy): domain Eukaryota; kingdom Viridiplantae; phylum Streptophyta; class Polypodiopsida; order Schizaeales; family Lygodiaceae; genus Lygodium; species Lygodium microphyllum. The sequence continues at coordinate 4,177,073 of NC_141157.1, read as the reverse complement.
AATCATCGTTGTGCATGACCTTGTCTAAGACTACTACCTTTGGATCAATCCTATCTAAAGTCAAATTACTAGCCATGGCTTTGCAAATGTACTCATCTCTGATTTCCTTGATATTATATTTGTCTTCCAATGCTACTAATGATTTCTCACTAATGTCCCTATTGGCTATAGCCCAAAATCTTTCTAGTACAAATTATTTTTCCATCATTGTGTGTACTGGTGAGGCTATTCGACTATGCTCTTTGTAATGCGTTTCTCAAGCCTAGGATGAATTAGCCATTGTGTTATTTAATTGTTATTTCCTTGCAATCTTTGAGTTTGCCCTTAAGGTTTTGGTTGAAGACTTTTGTAAAGTGGGTTCCTTTTACTCTTGAGAGTTCCCTACATTTTGTTTACTCCGATTACAGGGGCCTTGTTCAACTATAAGCAACAATATTAAAACTTGATAGTGGCTCATGCTCAAACATAGCTTTCTCACTTTTCCAAACAATGTGATTAGTGCGATGAACATTATTCAACTATGTGATTGTGCTCAACTAAGACTTTTGTTGTTGAAAAAAAATTGTGATCATTCAAGAAAGAAATCCCTATTTATAGCTCAACTTTAACCTGCACAAGTAGCCTATGCTATACTAATGACAAATACATGAATGCAACCAATACAACACTTGTGGGTGCAACAAATACAAATGTAGGTGATGATACAATGTGCATGGGAGTGAGCCAAGGCTATCAAAAAATAATATATCCATGATAATAATATTTGTGAAGCATTGAAAATAATAAAGTGTCCCAAAATACTCATCTTGAAGCTCTCTAATAACAATAATCCACCATCAAATAAATTTGTAACTTTAGCTTTCACTTTGCTTCAACCTTATTTAACCTTGCCTTTCACATTTACTATTAACAATTGACAAGTTTCAAGAGTTAACAAGTTTAAGTTCCATGCGCCAACATGTTGAGAAGTTTATGTGTTGACGAGTTTGTGTTTGTGTGTCAACACATTCATGTCTTAATAGGTTGGAAATTTCACAATTGACAAGTATCGACATGTTGACACATTGACAAGTTATATATTGGTTAGTGAATTGATAAGTTGACAAGTTAACAAGTTGGTAAATTAACAATTAACAAGATGAGAGTTGGCAAGTTATGTATCAATGAGTTGGTGTAGGTTGACAAGTTAACTATTTGATAAATTGACAAGTTATACGTTGATGAGTTGGGATTTGATGGGTTATAGTGGATTTCAAAGTTTAAAACCCAAGCAACCACTTCCTAACATGCAAAGAGACAACTCAATAACAAATTCTAGTTGTAATTGGTTGCTTTTAATGAATCACTACCATTGATAGACACTGACATAGACATTCCATGCTATCCACCCTCCCAAATCATTGCAAGGCATCAAGGACACGACACTCAGGAGAATTAAAAAAACATAGTTAATACAACATACCTTTGATTGAATGGTGGGTTGACTAAAGCTCTAAGCTCTTCATTGGTTGCTTGTTTGTCTTGACTAGTAGCTTGGAGACTTAAAAAAGCATAATCAGTACAACATACCTTTGATTGAGTGGTGGGCTAACTAAAGCTCTTTGTTCCTTGCTTGCTTGTATCAGCCAGTGGCATTGCTTTGCCTATCACAACAACATCTATTGGAGGTGGCTTTCTTTTCCCCTCCTCTTAGGGCTTTGTGGTGGTGGTGAGGTAATAGTCACAATGGATTCCTCTCTTAGTGTCAGCTTAGGAGGTGGATGGGGGATACAAGTGAGAAGAAGGGACTAGTTGTGAGTGGGTGTATGGGTATGATGGAGAGAGGAGGTGTGGAGGTGGAGTGCCAAGGAGGAAGGAGAGATGGTGGTGGTGATTAAGAAGATGTGAGTGGTGGTGGATGGTAAGGGTAGAAATAAGGTCTATGGTGGTGGATAGAGACAAGGGTAGGTACATAAGGGGAGGAGACCTATGTTTTGGGGGTAATGAGAGTGGTAGGATGGAAAGAATAGGAGGTGGAGAAGGAGGCAAAAATACGGGCAAGAAGAGGTGGTAAATGCAAATTCAAGAGTATGAAGTACTCTAACACCTACTATTATCGTGGAGGCCATGCATTTGCAAGGATAAAAATGCCCAATCGTATGGCAATCAGTTTTGCATCAAGGAGGAGCTCTTCTTGAAGGCAGTAAACAAGAGATCACGAGGGATAATAATTCCTGGGTGCCCAATAGCAACAATTTAGTCCTCCTCGTCATCTATTCGTGAACATGAGTTACAAACTATGAAAAGTAGGGAATTATTGCCCAATAATGTTAAACCTATTAAATTTCGATGATCAAGATGGACTCGTGTTCAATATGTGTGAAAAAGAAGGGGTTTTGATTATATTTTGAAGTCAAGAGGCAGTAGACAACAAATAGGGCAAGGGAAAGATGTGAATTCAACATAGTTGATGAAGAATTGCATGGCGTCAGAGCATTAGATGGAGAATAATCACAACACATAGCTGATCAATGATGAAGATGATGGTGAACACCAATATAGAGATGGTAATCTGTAGAGTAGTACAAGATTTGTACTCCCTATCACAACATGGGATCAATCAACATGAGAAGGCATTTTCGAAAATTGTGGGAAGGACTACGTATTAACGGTGCAGCAAGCACCAACTCCTCTTAAGAGGCTTTATCATGATGGGATAAGGGGAGGGGGTAGGGTTACAACTTACCCCAAACTTGAGCACATCATTTTGCTTTTCTTTTTCTACTTTTTTACATGTGCAACAAAACACAAATTTCTATTTTTCTTTTCTCTCCTTTTTCTTTTTTATTTGTTTATATTTTTTTCATCTTCTTTTTTTCCCAATGATTTGCTATTTTTGTGTTATGATTTGCAAAGGTTTTTTAAATTTTATAACTTTTCGCTCATGCGGCACTCATCCTTGTTGGTCCATTTGCTTGCTCCTTGTGCTTGTTCCATTGTGCTGCTGCATCTCGTTTGTGGATGCTATTGTTTGTGTCATTGCTATTATTGCCATTCGATGGATGTTGTTCATGTCATTGCACTACGGTAGTGTGAATGGGTATGTAACCCCTGGTTCACATGCATATAACTTGTTACACTCCATCCAATCTGTAAAAGCTTTTGACCTAAAAAACAAAAGGAAATTGGAGGGACTAGCTATTGTGGTTAGTGAGTGGAGCTGTAGAATACTACTCTGATCAACATTACAAAGAGAGAATTTGACAAATAAGGACTTAAACCTAAAAAGAATTGGGATATAAGGATATGTATAGCTGACGTGTATGCCTTAGGCATGGGTACAAGGGAATAGGACCACCAATTTAGTTTAAATGGGGGCATGAAGACTATGGATAGCATGCTATCAACGTGATGTGCCATAAGTCATTCGGTGTTGTTTGGTTCACATGTGCCATTGGTGCCATTGGCCACCATCAATTGATATCGTGCCATCCCTATGTCGTAAGGTTAGCCACCAACCCCCCTGGATCTATTGTTTATGATTTAGGTAGTTTAGTTATTAATAGTTATTATTATATGATTTATTTAGGTTTAGTTACCCCCAATTATTATTTCTCTTTTTCTTGCTTTATCTTTTTTTCCTCTTCCTTTTTTCCCCCACTCTTCACTATTCCTACATTTATGCTTTTCAAAGGTTTTTTAAACATTATAACTCATTGCTCATGTGGCACTCATCCTCTTCGGTCCCTTCACTCACTTGTTGTGCTCATTTTGTTTGCTGCTACATCCTATTAGTGTATGATGTCATTAGTGATGTTGCTCTTGTTGTCATTTGGCTATTGTTCATGTCATTGTTGTAGTTCATGTAATTGGTATTCACATGCTATGTCATTGGTGCCATTAGATGTTGCTTCCTACTATGCCATAAGGTTAGCCACCATTGCTCCCACCACCACCCCCTTGCCCCTGGTTGGCATCCGCCCAAATTATTTAGGATTTAGTTAGCTAGTTTTAGTTATTATTAAACAATTTAGTTAGATTTAAAGAGTTTTATTGCTTATTATTTTTAATATTAAATTAATTAATATCTAAATTAAATAATTAATAAGTAATATTTAATCATGATTAATTAGTAATGATTAATTAGGTAGTCGCATTCACATTGTAATTAAATTATATAAGACTAGATTAAATGATTAACTACATTATAATTAATTAGGTTATAGATAACTATATTAGATTGTAACTATAATTTACCATAAAATAGTTTACAATTAAACTATTAAATTAGTTTAATTTGATTACAACAATTTGATTGATATGTCATCAGACTAGATTAGTTATATTATTTAATTCATTGAATGTTAGTTCAATTAGATTAATCAATCCATTAGATTAGATCATTTGGAATCCCAAGAGAGACACCAAGGAAAAGGGGTTTCTACTACAAGAAAATCTATCTTGTAACATCAACAAGCTTTTTTTTCCTTCTTTAAAGAACCACAATAAGGAAAAGAACACCATTGGCAAGAAATCTTCATGCACCATCATAGAAACAATTCTCCCACGGTTTTATCTTCAACAAAATTCATCATTTTCTTCATATTCTTCATATTTTTCATTGATAGACAAAGAGAACACAAGAGAAACACCACTTTGAATGGAAATAAGATCACATAGTATTCATCTTCATTGTCTTCAGAGTTTTCTCTCACAATATCTCATATAAAGATACATTGTTTTGCATAGAATTGGCTATCTCTGACTCTATCTTCCTCTCTCAATCAATAGTACATCATATCCTCTCTACAATGCTCAATAATCACTCATAATAATCCTTCTTTGGTCGTGAATACCCCTTCCAGAAGGTGTGTCTGACATGAAAGGTCACCAGAGCCACCACAATGAGTTCTCATAGTTCACTACTGTCACGTCACTCCAGTCTTCTCTTGAGTCTTCAACAACAACTGCTTCTTCCACTTTCTTTAGCTCTTTTGAACTTATATTCATATCTCTCCAAGGCTAGAAAGCTTTTCCAAAATTACACATACATTCCACAGAAGATCTACAGAACATAATAGAATAGGAACATAGGCAGAAACAGAGGCTCTACAGAAGATTTGATAGAAGGTCAGCAGAAAGCATTAGAACCTCATAACTCATACCAAAAGCATTCCAAACCATAAAAAATTATTCAATGAGCTTGCAAAAGACTTCAACTTCCATCAATCATCAATCCATGCTTTATACAGAAGAAAAACATAACAAAATAAAAGCTATCAAAACCTCAACAAAACCTATCAGAACATCATAGAGCCTCATATCTCTACTGAAAATCATCATGAGCTTCCAAAACATAATCAATCTCACTCAAAACACTTTCAAAACAACTAGTCATCACTGAAAATCCATAAAAAATCAACCATTCAGGCCTCTAAAACAACAAAAGCAACTAAAAAATCTAGTCATTTTAGCCGTCAACACAATTAAATTCATAAGATTACATCAATCTAATCAAACTAATTAATTTAGCTAGTTTAGTTATTATTAGTTACAATTTAGTAAGGTTAACTAACCCCCTAATTATTAATGATTTAGCTAGTTATTATGAAACAATTCTACTAGATTTAGAGAATTTTATTGCTTACTATTATTAAATATTTGATTAATTAAGTACTTAAATTAAAAATAATTAATTAACAACATTTAATCATGATTAGTTTAGTAAAAATGAATTAGTTAATCACATTTACATTATAATTAGATTAAATGATTAACTATGTTATATTTAATTAGATTATAGATACATATATTAGATTATGACTATAATTTACAATAAAATATTTTACGATTAAATGATTAAATTAGTTAAATTTTATTGGAATAATTTTCAAGATTTGTCATTATATTAGATTGATTACATTATTTAACTCATTAAAGATGAAGCTATTTACTTAGAATATTTAATAAATTTATTACTATTAATTTAAATAAAGACATGCATTAGCTAATTTAAGAGGTTACTAGTTTTAAGTAATAATTTTACAATAAAAATATCAATAGACTTGAGTGCTTCTTGAAAACTAAGCTTATATTTGAAAAAAGTCAAAGTATTTAATAAATTTTATTACTATTAATGCAAATATATTAATTTATTATTTAATTTAAGTAATAATTAATAAGAAATTAGTGTGTGGTATGTGTGATTTTGTAGGAAAATTGTAACTAATTTACATAGTAACAAGTTACTATTTTTAGTACTTATGATGACTATTTAGTTAAAATAATTAAATATTTTTCTATTATTATTGCAATTATTCAATTAAAAATATTAGCTAATTAATTCAATCAATATTACTTTAACAAATATCTCATTATTTTGTAATTTAGTGCTTAGTTAAATTAAATAATAATTACTCAATTTGATTAGTGTGTGTGTATATATGTCTATACCCGATGATGTGAATGTATATGTAGATATTTGATTACTTAGTTATTATGGTTAAATTATTCCATATTAGTTGTTATTTTTGAACATCAAACAAATATTTCTTGTACTTAGAATTGATAGTTTGCTGATTTAGTTTTGTCTCATTATTACAAAGTTCACTTTATCAAAAGCAATTGTAATCTTCATATATACAATCTTTTAAAATGTTAGAATCAACCTTTTTACATTTTTATTATAATCAACTGCTCTTATTATCATTGACAATAAAGGAAAGAAAAATAAATAAAAGAAAAGCTAAATGTTTCTCAAAAGACAAGGGAATGGCACCTTCCCCATAATTATAAAACAACAAAGAGACATGTCATTTCTTTAGCATGCTACTTTTATAGCATGTTTGTCTATTAATTTTTCTTACTACTTCACTTTTATAAAGTTAGAAGTTCATTACCGATCAAAAAAAGGTTTTAGAAAAAGTCAAACATAGAAAACACCACATGTCACTTTCAGTAACCAAATTTTTAGTTTTCCATTTTATGTTTTGTAAGGTTCTCTTGATCAACATAACATGTCAAGTTGTACAAGTTTCCAACCAAATTTAATTAGTCTAAAAAAACTTGTAAGTACTCTTCATGTAATGTATAAATTAAAATAGATAACATTCCATTTTTCTTAGTTGTAGATCAAGACATTTTTTGGCTTTTCCAAGCATTCAATTAAGACATAAGAGTCCATCCAATTAGGGAAACACACTATTCGAATGCATAGATATATACTTGTATCTTAATAGGATATACAATAGTAATGGGACTCCATGCAAATACAAAATTGTAGGATATCATTACGGTCTTCTAGGAAAAGAAAAACTATAGCTTCTAGAAAAACATCAATAGAAGCATATGCTACAAGTTGGTATGATATACATAAATTTGGATTATTGTGGGCAACAAAATGTGCAAGCATCATTGGTGGATTGGCAATATGTTAACTTGCAGAGTAGTCACAATGCATCATTAAACTATTGCTTCATAAACAAATAATAGATATGCATACCAAATGCAAGTTTCGACAACTTTTCCAAGCACTATCCTCATTCTTGCATGACAACAAAACATAGTTGACATCGTAGTGGCAAAATGTTTATTGTGTTGTACAAATAAATCCTGGAACAAACACGTCGTGCCCTTATTGCTAGACTACACAAAAATATTTCTGCATGTTGAATCGTTACAACTACAGCTTTTAAGCATCATTGATGTCCTTATCTCAGTCTCCAAAGCAACACCACCAATGGCAAACAAAACATTGAATCGAAGATCAATTCTTGAAAATCCTTTGGTCTCTTGGAATTATGCAATGCTTGCCCATCCATCCACTAGACTTAACTTGACAACATCTACCATTGTTGATGTATTTGAATTTAATATGATGTATAATTCACTTATCCAAAGATACAATACAATGGTAGAACATCCAAATCCAAAAATAGGTATTTGCATCCTCAGTAAACACAATTAAAAGGATTATAGAATTGCACCATGAGACATCCATGTTCGACCCAATGCTACAAACAAAAAACAAAGCAAGTTATACATAGCTCAACAATATAGTTGAGCCCAGCCGCGACGACAAGCATTTGAAAGGGTTGATCGACATGAGTTTGCATGCATCATTCTTTGAGACAACAATCGGCTTCTACAAAGAATAACAACATTCAAAACAAGCAGCTTACCTGCAACATGTTCATCTTGCCTAGATATCACCTTGGAGAATGCCCCATTTCCATCCCTCTTTCCACTTGGACATAGTGCATATGATAATAGTGTGCATCTTAGTGAATACATTAAGATGCACATGTCAACAATGTTCTCTTTCTATATCCTGCACAAGCCCTATATCTTAATCTTATACCAACTAAAATAAACTATGCTAATTGCAAACAACACGAGTAGTACTTGCTTGCAAAGAGACATCAACAACTACAAGTGAGCAAGCAAGAACATTTCCAATGAGAAACTTGTCAAGTACACACTTCACTATTGCATTCCTACATCAATACTAGGGTCCCCTTCTTAGCATTGGCATAACTTGGAGGACCTTATCACAATGGTGGATGTGTGGGGCATACCTCACTCTTCTATTATGTTCAATGCAGATGAGCTGACTAGTACAAGGTGGGTTGAGATCAACACATTGGAAGCCATTGCAAAATAGTTCAATCCAAAATTCTCATGGAAAGATTGCCCGATCGAGTATGCTATCTTGTTTCGTACTAGATTTCACTTGCTTTTCAATCAATACATAATTGGAAAATCCTCTTGTTAAGGTCATGTATAACATCATGTTATCAGGTAGTATGAGATTCAACACAAGGACTCATTATACACGCATGTAATCCTATGGTTACACAAGGCAGACATTGACAATACAATAAACAAGATTTGTGCATATATTCCATTGAATGATGATTGATGCAATTTGACACAAAAACTAAGATCTCTCGTTTTGGAAAAACAACTTCATAAGTGTCGTTGTGCATGCTATATAACTAGTACTAGTGCCCATGGAAAATGTAAATATGGATTTCCATTTGCTACACACAACAATCTAGAACCAACAATAGACCCTAAAACACAATGGTGCATCTACTACCATCCCAAAGATGAGCACCGTGGTGTCCACATGAACATCCAATGAGTAACAAACTCATCTATCTCATTCAACATGTTGAAATGTGCAACGAAAACTAAGCCAATGGGTAGATTAAACATTCAGATAGAAGATGCTAGAAGACTAGGCCTGCAAGACTTAGATTCAAACAAGCAAAAGTATCCGCGCAATACTTTCCAAGCCAATATCTCCCACCGAGGTGGCCTTAAACTACATGAGAATTCCAATAATAAAACTAAGAAAGACTATTGAATACATAGACATCTTCCTTTGCTAGCATATGTCAATGAAACTCACAAGGACGAGGAATATCATCATGCACCCTATCAACCTATACTATGACCCGACCATCATGCTTAGACAAACTAACATTCTATGAGTATCACAAAAAATATAGCATCACCAAACATTCTACTACATCTAATCTTGAAGACAATCTACAAGATGTTTACGGAAACAACGTCCAGCCTCACAAAAGCCTAGTATGATTCATTGATTCCATCCATGCCACTAAACTGAAGGACTTTTCTTCAACACATTATTGCAAAGGTAATATTCAAGACAAAAATGAACTGATAAGTGATGAAAATACAACATGATCATACTATGTAGAGTGACAATTTCATGATCTTGTCATGAATGAGGAAGATCTTGAAATGTACATAACTAAGTATACACAAAGGAATTTAATCGCATTAAACCGAAGCCACCAAGTAATGAATATGATTGTCCAAAAAATCCCATTCATTAATGAAGACCTATCAATATTCATAACAATGGCAACACCAATTGCACGTTGTTGCATCAACATGAACCAAGATGTTACAGTTGACAAAAGGGTTTAGAACAATACTTAGTAATACCTTAACAACATAATAACAAATGGTCTACAATCAACTCATCCATGTAACATTCAACCTCCACATCATTATCGATACACCATCAAGTAGTGGGAAGAGCTTCCTCATACGCTACTATAGTTATAATCTCGTTCCCAAGAATAAAAATGTGCTACTAATAGTAAATTTAGGAGCAATAGAAGCTAGACTACCTAGCTTTCAACCATAGTCCACTACCAATTTAAGATACTGGCATGTGCACAACAATATCATGTATCATTGTAAGAGACGAATGAGTGGTACATTGTGATAAGAGAAGAAAACACAATTATCATTGACAATATGTCAATATTGACATGAACAAAATTTAACATAATAGTATACTAGATAGTGTTTGCCAAGGCTCTCTACTCTATCCATTTAACAAAAACCTCCTGATATTGTTCGGAGACCTTTGATAGTGGCCACCAATCTACAACCATTGAAATGAGTTTTGCTAATAATGTCACATTACCTCGTCAACATATTGAACACATGCACAACACCACACCCTCCACACTTCAATCTGATATGCTCAAAACTTACCATTCCTACAATTTCCTACAAGTGATTGGGCATCGATATCCAACCAAGGAAGAGATACAACTGTGCTTGGACGAGTGTATAATTGACGAGAATGAGGTTTTGGACTTTGTAGACCAAAGAACAACAATCATATGCAGCCAAGAACTTGGAGTAATATACAATTCTAGAAAAAAATGCTACTGCAAAAGCTACAACAACCTGTATGGACACTTGGGGAGATGTAAAAAAATCACTTTTTGAATAGAAGAAACTTGATTTAGCATAGCAATATATTATATATGATGTATTCCATGCTAGTCCACACTAAATAAATAAGTACAATCACCCCACTATGAACTTCATCAGTGTCTTTCAATTTTTAGTTTTGCTCCAAGTACATTCATCGCTCCTCAAACTCCAATTCAATAGAATACCTTACCATAATTTGGTGTTGTTTTTTATAGACAATTGACAAAAAAAAGTAAATTTTTAATGTTCACCTCTCATTTCTTAACAATAAAAACTCTAGCATCCATCACTAAATAATCCAAAATTGATCACATGCTTGCACATGTCAACCTATGGCTTTTAATTAATTATTAAAGTATTACTTAGCACAATTAGACTTAATCCACATGACCAACCTATTGTTTGTTTACTTGCAAGACTTCCTCTCCCTCAAGTAGGTGGTTCGCACATAATCCTCAATTGTGGCATCATGGTCCTCCTTTTAAATATCATGCATGAAGATTCCCCTCTCTCTCTTTTGTCTTCAAGCCCACATGTTAGCTCCCATCTTACACACCCAAAGGTGTTTCGACTCTTTTTCTAATTTGACTCCCTAGCCTAGGTCCTTTGATATATGTGGGAAGTTTCATGACACACAAAGGCATGGTTGAGCATTGTAACGGAAAACCTACTTAATACATTTCCTGTTTTCAATTTGCAAGCATAAATTCGTGTCTACTCACCTAATTCCTCCTCCCCATTCTTCTTGCAAAAATGCTTTAATGCAAAGTTTCTTATTTAATGATTACCTCTTCTCACTCATGTGAAAAGGTGTAATTGCAAGCAACGTTTTATAAAGTTCCTCTTAGTCAAAGTGTTTTCTTACAACCATAAAAGAAAAATCTAAGTAAGTGTATGTGTTTCGAAGTTGGTACACGTGCACCTTCTCTTGCTCCGCTATACAAAGCATAGGGGAACTATGTAGCTAATGTGTCCTTTTGTCTTGGAAAATGGAACAAAAAATGTGTGCACTCTATGAGCTTAGCCCAGAGATTTGGAACAAAACCATTATTAATTTAAGGATATGACACGCTTAGTTTATGGCTTCCCCTCACCTATTTGACTCACATGCAAGACAATCTTACGATGAATTTATCTACCACAAAATGCAATAGAATGACTCAAAGCATGGATGTAGTGAACATACTTACCAACTTACCTTGTTGTAGTTGCAATGTCTAGGCAAGTATGCTCCATGATCCATGCATTGCTCCTTGGTTACTCCACATCCTAACTTTTGCCTTCATATATATTGTAAAGAAGAAGAAGAAGAAGAAGAAGAAGAGGAGGAGGAGGAGGAGTAGTGAAAGCTAAGCAAAACAAGCTTCTCGATCCATCCCTTGCTCCCTCTCAACTCTACCTCTTGCACACTCCCTTAACTTCACCTCTCACCATGAAAATAAAGAATAGGAGAAGTGGAATAACAATAGCTTCTCTCCACTAAGTCCCTCAGTCTCACACTCACTTTCTCCCTCTCTTCCACTCTCATAGTATGAAAGGATAAGCAATAATAAGAAGATTGCAAGTTTTCATACATGTGAATAGCTTATTTCATTCTTTTCCACCTCTTATACACATGGCCTCTAGGGTTTCTACCCTCTTTGGACATCCACCCACTCTTATCTGGCCTTTTCACTACATGCATCTTGGGATTCAAATGAGAATCAACTCCAAACAAAAATGATTATAATTTGCATGGAAGTGAGCCCAACTCTCAATTTCACATTGAACACAACATCTTTGAAAAATCAATTACAATTATTTTATTGAAAAAAAATTCTAATACTTGTATTGGAATAATCTATTTGATTCTTATTGGTGCTCCCTTCGCTTTTTTGCTTGCAATGGGGTTGATAATGGCACATCTTGAATTTTTTTCATTTTATGATGAATCAATGCCATCCAAAAGTTTTGAATCATCCACTTAGACAATGGATTCCTTGTGTCAGGCTCCTCATGCTCATCCTTCTTATCGTATTGAAGTTCCTCATATCTTTTGAGCATTGTATTGGCTGGTTGTATGTTTGGTGGTTGTGGTTGATGACTAGAGATTTCCTAGATGTTTAAAGAAGGTTCGTCCTCCTCTACTTGGTGTGGTTACTCAACAAATGCCACATTGCAACTTATGGTGAACTTCCTTTTAGAAGGATTGCAAATTCAATAATCCTTTGGCTCTTTACCATACCCAAGGAAGATGAATTTTGGTTTTTTTTCCTCCCATTTGGTTCTTGAAGCATTTGGCAAATGCAAGAAACATTCACTACCAAAAATTCTAAAGTGATAGTTGAAGGTTTCTGACTAGTAAAGGCTTACAAAGAGTCATTCCTCTCATAGCTTTAGTATAGCTGCAATCTAGGATGTAAACAACAATGTTTACTACTTCAATCCAAAGCATATCTAGAATATTCTTCTATTTGAGCATGCTCCTTGCCAAATCCACTATGACACGATTCTTTTGCTCTGCTATACCATTCTATTAGGGTGTATGTGCCACAGTAAGTTGACACTTAATCCCATAATCCTTGCAATATTTAGTGAATGACTTTGAAATGAATTCACTCCCTCTATTTGATCTAAGTTTCTTTAGCTTGTTGCCGAATTCTTCCTCTACCAAAGCATGCTATTGTTTGAATTTTGCAAACGATTCAATTTAGTTTTCAAGAAATATTCCATCCTTCTCCTATTGTAGTCACCGATCAACATTATGAAGTTAGAGAAACCATTTAGAGTTGCCATCTCATCTTTCCACAAAGATCTATGTACACAATCTCTAGAGGAGCTTATGCTTTGCTTACTTCTTGTGAAAAGGGCTATCAATGTTGGTTTTTCCCATCTTGCAAGCATCACATGCATTTAGAGAATCCATTTTATTGGAGGTAAATCTACAACTAATCTAGACTTAAATATTCTCTTAGAATAAGAATGCTCACATGACCAAATCTCTCATGTAAAGCTTGCTTGTGTTAATCACAGCTTTTAAGTGCAAGTTATGAGCTAATATAAGTTATTACTTTGAGTTACCCTTCTAACAACTACACCACCAACATTTGCTATTTTTACACCATTGTTATCAGAAGTGGACCTTTATGTTATGATCAATGAGATTGCCACAATAGAAAAGAAATAGTACATGAGTCTTTTTTTGGATATTTTGCATCATTGCTTGTAGCAACCACAATGTCATCTCCTACTGGTCTTAGTGAGGCATACCAATCTTTCTGATTGGTAGAGTGGCACCGTTGTCAATGATCCAATGATCATTTTCTTTTGAAGAGTGAACTATTTTTGCACAAACTTCTCCAACAACAACCCATAATTCAGGATTTGCTTAAGCATTGTTGCTTGACTCTTTCTTAGGTGGTCTAATGGCCCTGACCATGCTATTCTTCTCATTTATAGCTTTCTTTCTAAATCCACTATGAATGTTTCTAGTCTTCTTGTAATAGAAATACTTCATCTTTTTCTTTTCCTTCTCTTTTGAAGCAGAAGAAGAGGGGTTACTAGAGTCCTTTTATTTTCCTTTCTTTGTATTTATAGAGAAAGCTGCATCCTATTCCTACAACTACTACCTCGCCTTTTATCGTAGTTCTTGCTCTTGTAGGATGTCAAACATGTGCAGGTGCCTTGCCTTCAAGGAACATAGTAGTTAGGAAAAGCTCGGTTAACCTCCCAACCACTTAAGATGATAGCCTCTTTTAGAATCACATTGGTATCTTTAGGTAGATCCAGGACTATTAGTAAGTCCATTCACACTAATTGCCTATCCTTTGACCCTTTGGTCCACATACCATTGTGCCCTAATGTAGACTATCTCTTAACCTCGTCAACATCTTAGCATAATAATCCATTACCTACTATTAGCACTACAGTATCCTATTGATGATGTTTGTGTAGGAGACTTGTCCTGACATCACTCCCCTCCTTTTGTAAGAGTTTTCATCCTCGAAAATAAAAGTGGGAAATCAGTTCTTGTTCTCCCAAGTAGAACCTTCTTTAGACCTATCTTTCCACTTCACCAAGACTTGTTTTCAAACATGATGAAATGTACGATGCCCATGGAAATCCAAGATCCATTTTGGCTTATAAGGTTGAACTGATGGTTCAATAATTTCTACTAACACTTAGTCCACCAAACTATCATAATTACCAAGTTGCCTTCACAGTTGGCTAAGATGAAAGTCTAGATGGACTACTAGAGGATGGTAGACATAATTTGTATGCAGCTTCATCAATACATTTAAGAATTGCAAATGAGCCACGATACTATGGAGATAACTTAGGAATTGGTCTAGACTTCAAACTTCTTGAATGCTCTAGAATATGTAAGTAGAACTTATCACATTTTTCAAAAGTGATAATATAACATTCATCTACATATTTATTATGGTCTTGAGCTTGCTTAACAATCAAGTGGTGTGGTACTTTTAGCATATCAAAATGATCTTGAAGTATGAACAAACTAAATCTTACAGTAACCCTATAGTCACATGCTTAGCACTATTATGAGCAAACTCCAATATGCATTAATAATTTTTCCAATTAGATTGTTTTTTGCTTACATTTGATCCTAGCACATCTTTTAGAACTTGGTTTACCCACTTGGTTTCCATTTATTTGAGGGTGATTTGCAATACTTAGATTAAGCATTGTATCTAATATTTTGAATACAACTCTCCAAAAATGGCTATTTTTAATCATGATTGTTGATGATATTGGTTGGCAATCCATAGAGTGATAAATATTCTCCATAAATAGTCATGCTAATTTAAGAGTCTTAATAGTTATATTTGTTGGAATAAATCTACACATCTTAGTGAGTCTATCCACTACTACCCAAACAATATCATGATCATGATTGGTAGTAGGAAGTCCAACAATAAAATCCATAGAGATACTTTACCACTTGCCATTAAGAATCTCTAAAGGATGTAAAAGCCTAGCTACCTTCATGTACTTGAATTTATTATTTTGATATTTTTGGCATTAAATAACATATTGCTCTATATCCTTATGCATTCTAGATCAATAAAAGTGTCTACGAGCATGTGTAGAGGTCTTTCTTATCCCAATATGACCTACACTAGGACTATCATGACCCTCATAAACAATTTGGTGCTGCATGTCTAAGTTTGAGGGTACACATATTCAACCTTTGTGAAGCAAGTACCCATCATTGATGGTAAAGTTCTTCCATTGGTTGAGCTTATCACTTGTAAGAGAGGAGCCCTATGTGGAATTCACATATTGTGTATGAGTGGGTGAGGGATCCCTTCTTTTAAACCACATTCAACATCTTTTCATAAAACTGATCATGCTTACATTTTCCTCGTAGAGATTCTAATAGATCACTCTTCAATCTTGTAAATGAAAGAGTGTCAATCTCAAGCATTGTCCTTAGAGCATCAGCTACAACATTATATCGACCCTTACGACATCGTAGCATGTAGTCAAATTCTTCTAGAAATTTAGTCTATTGATCCTTTCTTCCTTTCAAATCCTTTTGGATAGTAAACCATTTGATGCTTCTCTTAATCAAATGCTACCTCAAATGTAGCACCATACAAATAATGGCGCCATGTTTCCAAAGCATAGACAATTGTATACAGCTCATGTTCATAAGTAGAATAATTCTATTGATTCTTATCTAGCCTTTTACTTTCAAAAAGAAATATGTCTACCCTCTTGTAGTAGCATGGCTCTAATGGCTATGGCACTAGCATCAGTTTCCACCACAAAGGGTTTGCGTCAATCCACTATAGCTAGGATTAGAATAGTAACAATTGCTACTTCAAGTTTATCAAAAGTGAATTGTTGTTCCTCACCCTAGGAGAACGTGCGACCTTGAGCTTTCAATTGGTTTGTCATAGAAGAATAATCTTAGCATAATTTTTTATAAACTTATGATAAAATATTGCCAAACCAAGGAATATTTGTAACTCTTCTAGATTTGTAGGATGATGCGATTGTATGATAGTTTGGACATTTTCTAGGTCCATTCTTATATATTCTTCAAATATGATATGGCCAAGGTAGTGAACTTCTATCTTTAAAAATTCACATTTATTTTCATTAGCATAACGTTTGTGCTTTTTGAGAAACTCAAAGACTAAGTCAAGATGTTTCCAATATTATTCTTAAAAACAACTATAAATAATGATATTATCAAGGAAAATAATAATACATTTTTCAAGATATGGACATAAGACACTATCCATAAGTGTCATGAATGTGGAAAAAGCATTAGTTAGGCCAAAAGGCATAACCAAAAACTCATAATGACTAAAACACATTTGAAAGGTAGTTTCAGATACATCCTCTGTGCGTATTTGTGCTGATGTTACCCTGACCTCAAGTCAATCTTTGCAAATAATCACACTCAACCAACTCATCTACACAAGGAAGTAGATACTTGTTTTTTATTGTGAAGTGCATTTAGACTATGGTAGCCTATGCATAGATGCATGGACCTATCCTTTTTTAAAACCAAAAATATGGGAGAAGCCCATGGAGAAGAACTAGGTTGAATAAATCCTCATTGGAGATAATCAAATAGTTCTTTCTCCACATTGCTAGCTTCACTAGTACTAATCGATAAGGTGGTTAACTAATGGTATTAATTCATGGTAAAACATCAATGCTATATGTCACATTACATTTAGGGGCAAAGCTAGAGGTAAATTAGGAGAAAATACATTGTTGTATTCGTTAAGTAATTGGCACATCTTATTATGTACATATGGCAAAGAATGCTATCATTGATAGAGACAAAGACTTGTGCGAAGAAACAAAGGAAGACAATACACAACAAAAATAGACATATTGCAAGTGTTATGCTAATAACTATGTTTTAATGAGTCACCCAAACTATACAACCATTCTCTATCCAATGCCACATCTACCCTAGTCATGTTCATAACTTGAAAATTTACTTCCATAGTATGCCCTTGCACTTCTAATGAAACATCATGGACTTTTGTATCCCACATCTCCTTGTCATCCCCATTCATGAGAGGGACAATATAAGTACAAGTACTAAGTACTTGGGGCAAATGTTGCTTTGTAACCAAGGTTTAGTTAATGAAGTTGTGAGTCAACCCATCATCCACGAGAATGTGGACTTGTCCATTGATTATACCATGCATATGGACCAAGTCATAGGGGCCAAATATGGGTTGCCATGGTGTAGCATTCAAGCAACACTCATGCTTATTAGTTTGATGGCTAGCTTTTACAGTTGAATATTTAGAATAAGCTTCCAAAAGGAAGTATCTACACCAAGTGCATTGCTTATTCTTTGTTCTTATTTTTATCAAGCTCATTGCCTTTGAATTTTGGAAAATCCTTTTTTTCATGGGGGCCTAAGAAATTAAAGCATAACTTCTTCTTATGTGCTCTTGCAAGCTCTTCAATTGAAGTGGGCCTCTAGTCCCTTTAGGCTTCTTATTATTCTCCTCTTTGGATATAGTATGGAACTTTCTCTTGTCTACTAATGTCAATGCCATTTTTGAATGTACAGATGCATATGCAAATGTTTTCCTATTCAACATATCATCAAAAAATTTGTGCACTCTTAATGACTTCTTCTAAAGTTTTAGGATATTAAGTTTTCACCTTGCCTTGTACTTGTTGTCCAAGCCTCAAATGAATCCTCTAACCTTTTGAAAATCATCTAAGTCATCAAGTTTGAGAATGATTTCTCTATATTTGGAGATGTACTCTTGGTTAATGTCAAACCCTCCATCCAATAGTTATCCCAAGTAGTCCAATTTGATTCTTTTCATTCTTAGGAAGAAATTTCTTTTGGCACATTTTCTCAAGCTTAGCCCATGTCATAGGACAAGTAGTGGCATCAAGTATCATCTACTACTTGTAGGCCTTGCCCTCAAGTGTGAGGCTTGCCTTAAGGGCTCTAACAAAATTTGGTGTACAATGTAGTTGATGCAAGTTACTTCACTTTTATAAAAAAGTGTTGATTGTATTCTTCTTATGATCTCATTTCTCTCCTCGAAACACAATGGCTCCATGTTCTTTAACATATTATTAGCCTCATGTGTATTGAGAGAGCAAAGGCCTTGGCACCTTGAGATAGCCCTATTGACAGAGTAGTTCCAATAGCAATCCCATCTTCAAGAGGCATATATGGGACACCTAAAGTTTGTTGTTGTACAAATTTCTTTAAAAGTTTTGAGATCTATGTAATATTTTCATTGAGGTACAATTTTTTTCTAGTGCCGCCATGCAAGCTAGTAAAGCACCAAATTCTCCCTTGTCCACTAGTTCATGTGCATCTAAATCATCTAGATCATTCATGGTTTCATCGTCATGCATGTTTATAGGCTCATACTTCTCTAAATGCAAAGGTGAGGATATGGTGTGATGCTTGAGACAAAGAGAGAAAAATTACCACTTACCCTTAACATCTTCACAGTTGAGCAACTCACAAAACTATAACAGTGACATGGTAGAACTCTAGAGGCATTGTATGCCAAGAGGTAGTTGAAAGGTCCTTGAAAAGCTCTTTATCTCCTCTCAAACAAGCTTTTGAAGACTTTTTTTTGTTATTTGGAGCAACTATAAGGCTTAAGTTGATGGTTAGTTACCATGTAGTTAAGCGTACTTTGGTGTAGACAATGGTGGGATGGGTGACCTCTTGGAAAGTTTTTTTTAAATCTAATGCTCCCATCTCATGCACAACCAATGGTACTAATGAAGCCTTCGTACCATCATTGCTAAGAATGGCAAGATCTATGCCTCGGTGGTCACCGCCTTGGTCATGAACCACACGAGGATGTGTTGCATAGTTTGTGGTGTAATAGTCGTGGATACAAGGTCGGTGACTTGCCTTCAGTGAAGTTAGAAGTTAGAAAAAGCTCGATAAACCTCCCAACTACTTAAATTGATAGCCTCTTTTAGCATCTAACTGGTGAAAGTGGGTGGGCATAACCCCCAACGGGTCCGTCCAATGGTAGGATGGTCCCGACTAGCTGGGAGCTTTTCTAAATCAGCAATAGAAATAGGAAGACAATAAATTGACCAACTAGTCACTAGGTAGAACCGACTTGCATTGTTTTAGGGGGTCGGAATGAGATTTTGCCTTATGGATAGGAGGGTTGATGTACTACACTCCCCTCTGTCTCCCATTCTCTTTGAACCAAGTGCAGTGGCAAGTCCGCTTCGGATCGAGTAATCCTGTAGAAATGGGAACCCAAAATTATTGACGCTAGCTAACTGTTAGGAGGACCCTCTGATTTTAGGAACCTGAAAATTCAGGTCGATCCTAGTGGGTTCGACTGGAACTCTCCCGTTGTGAAGTGGAATTAGTAGGGCCTAAGTGACAAACCCCGTGATGTTCCAAGGGAGCGCCAGGCAGTATCATTTTTGGAAAACCTACTAATGGACTGCTAAAAGGTATGCCATGGATTGGAATTGGCGGATACCTCATAGTTGGTATCAGAGTGCACATTAGTACAGAATATGATGTAAGCTTAAGAAAAATATTTCTTTTTAAAAAAACGGACATGTTTTCTTCTCTTATTAATGTATATTTTTGAATTATGGAAAAATAACAAATCTTGGAAACGATTCTTGATCTTCTGAGTAATGTTTATGTCAGCTATGCATTCATCTAGTTTTGCGTGGAGAATTCAGATGATGTGGATATTAGATCAGTTATACAACCCCCCACCTCTATATTGTGAAAGACAGTGGATGATTAGCGGAGGGTTATGGCACTGCGGCCTGATATGTCCTGCTTTCCCACAATAATGACATGTAAGATCAGACTCCTGTCCATGGGACTTACTGCGACTACGTGACTTGGACTTGGACTTCTGAGAGTCCTTGCCCCTATGATCATTATTATGCCCGCCATGTCTGCCACCTCTAACGGTCAATGCATGTGCAGAGCGGGAAGCATCATTGTTTCTCTTGTTGATTTCCTTAGTCAATAAAGAACTCTCAACATCTTTGATTTTCAACCCATCAAGATTGTTCATGCATATGGCAGTACGGAAGACATCCCATGCAAGGTGCCAAGCAGAAACAACGAGTGCAAGTTGTCTCTGAACTCAATACCCTGTGACAACAGACTCTTCATGATTACTACTATATTGATGCAAGCCCTCTAGTTTATCTTCAAAATGATTTGAAAAATGTAAAATGGATAGAAGATCTTAAAGTTGTCGAGATCTATGTATTTTATGAAGCCTATGTAAACTCAACCTTGTATACTAGAGGCAAGAAGATCAAACTAAATCAGTATACATCTATGAGAAAGTTACGAAGATCCTTCAAGCCAATAGAGTAAAAGTAGTAGGTCGCTCTAGCCGCCGCAAATACAAAAAGGACAAATATCCTAAACTCCCTAAAAAATATAGATTCCTAGATATCTACTCTCAGAATCCAACTTATTTCATAAAGAATGTATCAAAATGTCATGCTTAGATTGTAGTAGGAAATCCTTTTCTGAAAAAAATAAGATGAGCCCACAAGCTATCTAGATAATGTATTTCTTTCCATTTGATTACCTTGTACATCCGTTATAATAAAGATTGATTGATACTTTATCAATCAGAGAAATAATGGAACCTTATTTTCCCTTTGAACCTCTGAAATTGCAGTTTAACTTTAGCAATGTGAAAAGAGTTTTAATTGAAATTATTTCAATAAATTAAGCAAGAAATAATTTGAGTATCAAACTCTAATATTAACGATATATAAATTTCCTAAAGTTTGACTTGGGGTTTGTTGAAAATTTCCCAAAATTTTGCACCCACAATAATTTCCAATGAAGCCCAAGAGAAAATGAATCTTTTGAAGCAAATCAAACCTCTGGAATTTGACGGGAAAGGCGAGAATGTGGAATTCGATGCATAAATTTGGATCAAATCCATGAAAGATTACTTTACTGCTGCTGGAACTATTCTAGCCAAGCAAGCCATCATAGCTAAGCTAAAATGAATTGGCGAAGCTCGACTCTAGTGAAAGCAGTGGTGCTGAGATCAAGGTGTCCCTGAAAATACCATTACTTGGGATTTGCTGAAAGAAGTTGTAAGAGGAAGATATTTACCTCTAGCTTATCGCACCTAGAAGATGAATGAGTTCTTTAATTTGAAGCAAATAGAACTGACCTTGGAAGCGTATTACTCCAAGTTTGTTTCACTTCTTAAGTATGCACCCCCCCATGGATACTGTTCAACAAGTGTCCAAGTTCTGCAATGGGCTAAATTCTCCTCTAAACACTTGTTTGGAATCAATGTGCCCAATAGACCTCCAAGATGCTTTGATTCGAGTTGCTTCTATTGTGTGGGAAGTACAATTAAAGCCTAATAATAATAAGTTCTGGAGCTACAATAACCAGAATAAAGGAGGATTCAAAGGTAAAGCAAAAAGAACCCAAGGCCAATTTTACCAAGGTCAGAAGAAAAAGGTAAAATCCAATGCAGTTGGAAATTTTGTTCCTATCTAGGGAAACAGAGACGGTCTTCGATGCTTTCACTATAATGAGCTAGGACATTTCAAGGGAGATTATCCAAAGCTTGGTGAAAACCATCACGAAGGAAAATTTCGAGGTCAAGGCAGAGCTGTCCAAGGCCGTGGTCAAGTAGCTATGGCAAGAGAAAGAACGTCAAATGTTACTAATAGGGAGGAAGACACTACTATGGAAGAAGATATTGAAAGAGTAACTATTCATGCTGCATTCCACAGGAAGGGTCCAAATCATCAATATTTTGTAATACAAACACCAACTAGTCATCAAGGTAAATCATTCAAAGTTTTGATTGATTGTGGAAGTACACACTCATTTATTTCACCCAAGTGTGCTAAGAAGTTAGGAATAAATACAGTAAATGCATCAAAACTACTTGTGAAATTAACAATTGGAAATGAAGTACTTTCTACACAGTAAACTGTCAAGGTAGAGTTTAACCTAGGAGAAAACCTTTCAAGTATGAGGTTTAGAGTAATGAGCTTAGGAGCTTATGAATGTTTACTGGGAATGGATTGGTAGATTCCTAATAATGCTCATATCCATTGTGGAAAAGGTCAAATCACATTTCAGGATTTGAATGGTGAAATAGCAACTACACAAGGTGAAATAGGGAAACCTAAAGTTCAATTAGCAAAAGCTTCTTGAATTGTGAAAGGCTTGAAGAAATGATTACATGTTTACTTGATCAAGCTTAACAAGGTAAATCAAGATGGCCAGACCATCTTGGTTAAAAGAGTATGCTAACATATTTCTTGAAGAGCTAATTGAGTTATCTCTGGAAAGAGAAGTCAATCATGAAATCAAACTTGTGATAGGAGCCGCTCTAGTTGCAAAAAGACCTTAGAAAATGTATATTCCTAAAGCCATCGAACTGAAAGAGAAACTCAAACAACTACTAGAACAAGGATATATTCGACCAAGTAGTTCCCATGGGGAGCCCCAATATTATTCCAAAAGAAAAAATATGGAACTCTCCATCTTTGTATCAACTATCGAGGGCTAAACCAGGTAACAATAAATAATAAGTACTCGATCTCGAGGATAGATGAGCTTCTTGATCATCTACAAGGAGTAAGGATCTTTTCTAAGATTGATCTTTGGTAGAGATATTACCAGATCAGAGTCAAGAATGAAGATATTCCAAAGACCTCCTTCAACACAAGGTACAGTCATTTTGAATTCATTGTGATGTCATTTGGATTGACAAATGCTCCAACTACCTTCAATAGGTTAATGTAGGAAATTTTTAGACCTCATCTCGACGATTTTGTTCTTGTATTTTTTGATGATGTCCTAACTTATTCTAAGGAGGAAGAAGATCACGAACCACTTCTTCGCATTGTCCTAGAGACAATGAGAATACACAAGCTGTATGCCAAGAAGAAGAAGTGTGCCTTCTTCAAAAGGAAGATTGAGTACTTGGGATTCATAGTGTTTGTTAAAGGTATATCAGTAGATCCTGCCAAGGTCAAAGATGTTCAAGATTGGCCACTCCCAACCACTATCAAGGAAGTGAGAAGTTTTCTAGGTTTGACAAGATGGTATAGGGTATTCATCAGAAACTATGCCCAACTTGTAGCACCTCTTACTACAGACCTACTCAAAAAGCAAGTTGCCATGAGCTGGATGCCAATTGAACAATCTAGCTTTGAGCAACTAAAGCATAGTTTGATAACTGCTCCTATCTTAAGGCTACTTGACTTAAGCAAGGAATTTGAAGTTATCATAGATGCTAGCTCTCTTGTGGGATGCGTACTAATGCAGGAAGGTCATCTTGTAGCTTACTCTTCAAGAAAATTGAAAGTCCATGAAAAGAGATATACTACTCATAACCTGGAGTTGCTAGTTGTAATTCATGCTCTCAAATTATGGAGACATTACTTGTTTGAAAATAAGTTTTCCTTAGTCACAGATCATAAAAGTCTTAAGTGGATTTTTACTCAGCCTGATCTTAATATGAGGCAACAACAGTGGATCGAAATTCTGCAGGAGTGTGACGTTGAAATTAAGTTCAGAACTAGTAAAGAAAATGTAGTAGTAGATGCCCTTAGATGTAAATCCTTCCTTAATGCTCTTATCGCTAAAGAACCATCTAGGACAAAAACTCTGGCTACAATGGTATCAATGCCAACTAATCCTATCAGACTCCAACTATCAAAAGTTATTTTGGGAATTTAAAATAAGGAACAAGATCCCAAACTCAAGACTAAGTATCAAGAATTCTCTACAGATCAAGACGAAGGACTTGTTTATTTCAAAATGAAACTATGCATTCCTTCAAGTCAAACTCTCAAGAGAAGGATACTTTGGGAAGCACATGATTCTCCTGTTTTAGGACACTTGGGACATGCAAAAACTCTTAATGCTATCAGGAAAAGTTATTACTGGCAAAAACTCAAGAGTGATGTACTTAAGTATGTCCTTGAATGTTCAATTTGCCAAAGGGTAAAATTTGAATGTGTCAAGTTACCAGGAAAACTCTAGCCACTTGACATTTTCCAAATGAAACAAGAGTTTATTAGCATGGACTTTGTAGTTGGGTTACCTTCTGTACAAGAAGGTTATAACTCAATAATGGTGATAGTAGACATGCTAACAAAGGTTGCTCATCTTATTTCAACAAAAACCAATTACAAAGCTTCAAATATTGCTAGAATTTTTGTAAAAGAGATTTATAGGTTACATGGGTTACCTAAAAGGATCATTAGTAATCGTGATTCTCTTTTCACATCACACTTCTAGAAGAGTTTATTTGAAGCCATTGGAACCCAAATTTGTTTCAGTATTGTTTATCATCCACAAAACTAATGGGCAGATAGAACGAGTTAATCAAGTAATTGAGGATATTCTGCGTGCATATTGCAACAAGAAATCTAAAAGGTGGATTCGGTATCTATACTTAGTGGAATTTGCTTATAATGCTTCCTATCATCGAAGTATTTAGATGACTCCATTTCAAGCACTATATGGTCAAGATTGCCATATGCAACTTATTTTTCTGATTCTACTCTTAAGGGTAGAAGCTTCAAGAAAAATGTTAGAAGAAATGGCTGGTCAAATCAATATTATCAAACAAGATATTCAAGCTGCCAAGGATCGGCAAAAGGTGTATGCTGAATAAATCTTCAAAGAGGGAGACATGGTCTTCATCCATGTCCATCCAAAGAAGAGTTCTTTATTTTTAGGAGAATTTAAGAAGCTGAGTCCTAGATATTGTGGACCCTACAAGGTTCTCAAGTGCTTAGGATCGAGTGCTTACAAAATATAACTCCCTGAGAATATACAAGTCCACAATGTATTCCATGTTAACTTATTGAAAGCATATGTAGCTAACCCGAACCATATCCTTGATGATCAACAAGTTGTAATACCTAACCAAGGAGTCCTTAAGCTACAACCTGACAGATTAATTGAAGTAAGAGAGAGAAAATTGAGTAGAACCCTTAGAGAATACCTTATCCACAGTGTAAAGATTATCCTCAAGAAGATGCTACATGGATAGATGAGAATGCTATTTATCAACAATACCCACGATTTCTCTCGAGATGAGGACATCTCGATTTCTCTAAGGGGAGAAGCATGTAATATTTCCACGCAATTAAAAGTTAGTTAGTTAGTTCAAAAGTTAGTTAGTCAATTAATAAGTTAGTAAGATTACTAACTAAAGACTAACTAAAGTAAAAGACTAACTAATGTTAATAACTAACAATTTTTATTTAATAAAAATATTCAATTAAAAAATGAGTTGTAAACTGACATTTTCTCCAAATTGACAAGAACTGTAGCCACCTATCACAAAATTTATCACGTGAATGAGAGTTATGAGCCATATTAGTCACTAATGACAGTGTGTATAGTATGAATGGTCCAAATATATTAGATTTTTGGACAAGACTAGTATATTTTAGAAATTTTAGATATTACTTATTGTAAATATCCTAAAAAGATATTGAAATTTCTAAAAGTGGATACAAAGCAAGTGATTTTTAAGCTACTTTTAGAGATTTAATGCAAAAAAAAAAAGAGATTGGCAAAATTATGCGCTTCGCGATCACAATCTATAGGCAAAAAACAATACTTTGAACACGGAGAAGGAGTGATATGAAAGATTTCTAAACAAGTGTCTTGGAGTTTTACCCCTCTTTCGAAGCCAATGAAACCATCATATTTGTGATTTAAGCATCGAATCACTGAGATTCCCTCCAAAAGAGCTCTTCTTCTCAGGCACAACCCTTCTTCTCTAATTCACTATAAATAAGAGGCATGGGGAGTAGTTTAGAGAAGCACAAGGAGACCCCGAGAGATTGTAAGAGAGAGGTAGAGAGAGGGAGATAGAAGAATACCCCTCCAAGAGACTGTGAGAAGGAGCTTGAGAGAGAGAGAGAGAGAGAGAGAGAGAGAGAGAGAGAGAGAGAGAGGAGCTACCTTGAGAGGTTGCGAGGGAGAGAGTTAACTCAAATCCCCCCTGACTCGGTATTTGACTAAGCCATCTTCTCTTACGCTCTCCCATCTCGAATCTATTCCACCTTCCCTATCTCTCGAACCACTCATGTGGACGATGGCTCCAAAGCGACGAAGTGGAAAGACCATGGGAACCATCGCAACTGGTCAAGGAGCATGTATTGCTAGAGATACGGGAGTGCCCGAGGTTGCCGGAGTTGCCACTACCAACAAAACATCGGGTGTGGCAAATGTGAGTGCGAGCAAAGACAAAATTCCTGATGTCGTCATTCCAAACCAGGTTATTCATTACTAGATTATTATTTCGCCACATAAAATAATTACATAAAATACTATCTTCTATAGTTATACAAATTAAAAGCTTCATCTAGAAAGCATACTAGTATAAACATAAACGATTAATCACTATGAATTGCAACTAGATTAATTAAGATTCTAAATCATAGAATCATGTTGGAAATAATTGCTAGAGGTTATTGCACTTTAGTACATGTCTAGAGGGGAGGGGGGGTGATGTTAATCCCATTGCAAGCAAAAAAATATTGGAAGCACCAATAAGAGTTAAATATATTTTTCCAATACAAGTACTATAAGTATACTCGAGAAAACTATTGTTATTGTTTTTTAAAAATATGTGTCCAATGTGAAATTGAGTCGTGAGCTCACTTGCATGCAAATTGTAACTATTTTACTTTGTTATTGAGCCTCACTTGAATCTTAGTATGCATATAGTGAAATGGCCAATCAAAGGGACATAGGAGTGGATTGGATACCCAAAGAAGTTAGAAACCCTAGAGGCCATGTATAAACAAGGTAGAGAAGAATGAAACGAGCTATTCATGTGTATACAAACTTGTATTCTCCTTATTCCTACTTATCCTTTCATGTTCTTGTGAGAGTGGAAGAGAGGGAATGAGTGAGTGCGAGATTGAGGGACTTATTGGAAAGGAGCTCTTGCTATTCCTATTCTATTCTTTCCTTTCATGGTGAGAGGTGAGATTAAGTATGTGAGAGGTAGAGTTGAGAGGGAGTGAGAGACGCATTGATAAAGTCGTTTTGCTCTTCTTCTCACTTTCCTCTCTAAATTGTGTGTGAACACAAATGTAAGGATGTGGAGCTACCAAGGAGCGATGTGTGAATCATAGAGCATATTTGACTAGACTTCGCGGCTACACCAACATAAGTTGGCATGTTCATTGCGCTTGTACTTTGGTCACTCTATTATAGACACAATATATAAATTCATCATAAGGTTGTCTTATATGTGAGTCGGCTAGGTGAGAGGTAGCCATGACCAAGTGTTTCATCTCCTTGAATTAATAAGACTTGTGTCCTAAACCCTGACATTGAGCCCATAGAGTGAAACATAGCCATGGTGATCCAAGAGGATGGAGGAGCAAAGGAAGGTTAACTATGAATTGATTGGCAGAGTTAGAGAAAGTACAAGAGCCTGGTAGCCTTGAAGAAGCAATGGAAGTTCTAAAGTGGATGAAAGCTATGTAGGTGGAATATGATTCCATTATGTGTAACTATACTTGGGACCTTGTAGATTGTGTAAAGAATCAAAAGCTAAATTTGGCAACAAGTGGATCTACAGAGCTAAGTATAAGGTTGATGGATCATTGGACAAGTATAATGTAAGACTTGTAGTAATGTATGTGAAATCAACCTTCTTAAGTGAATATCTCAAGGAGGAAGTGTATGTGAAACAACCACTTGGTTTTGTAGGTCCATGTGCTAAATATAAAGTTTGCAGACTCCATAAGGCACTTTATGGGTTGAAACAAGCACCACATGCTTGAAATGAGTGGATTGACATGTATTTGATAAGTATTGGTCTTACAAGAAGTCTTTTTTCATGCTATTTTATATATGTTTGAGGAGAGTGGCAAGTACATGCTCACTATAGTATATATGGAGGATCTTACTCTCACTGGAGATTATGATGAGAAGATTTCTCAAACAAAGAATGCTCTATGTGTACTTATGCACTTTTTTTGGGTGATTGAAGTTTGGCAACAACCATACATGATCTTTCTCTCTCAAATAAAATATGCTAGCGAGTTGCTAAAAGCTTTTGGTATAGTTGACTATCAGAAAATGGTTACCCCATCTAAATTCAACTTGAAGCTTTCAAAAGAAGATGTATCTTCATTTGTTGATATTGAGTTTAGAAAACATATGGGAGGCCTTCTTGACTTGTGTAATACATGCCTAGACATTAGTGAAACTACATGTGTTTTAATCTAAATCAGCCAAAAGAAACTCATAAGAGGTAAGGAAAACATGTTGAGGTATATTGCAAGTACTTTGAAATACGATATATCATACACTAGAGATGGTGACAACACCTGATAGATTGGGTAGGAGATACAGATGCCAAGAGACAAATCAAAGGTTATTGCTTCTCACTAGAATTTGGACTCATCTCATGGATTAGCAAGAAGAAACCTATAGTTTCTCTCTTCAACCAAAGTGAAGTAAAAAACAATATGTTTTGATGCATGTGAGGCCTTATACTTAATGTAGTTTGTTTGTGACAATTCGAGTTGCATGGAAATTGCAAGAAATCTAGTATTTCACACTCATACCAAACATATTGAAGTTAGATGTCATTTTGTGTGAGATCTTATTTCCTTTTTCTTGGCAAGTAGACTTAGAGTTGCTTCAACTAGGGCCTAAGCTGCGTCCCATCATACGCCTCGCACCGTACCCAAGAAGGGTTGCTTTTACCCCAATAACCTGGGGCAAACCATCTATGCATCGAACGCGCAGATGGCTCTGATCCTCTTATGGCGAGACTAGCCATCCCACTGTAGAGGCTCCACGGGAACGAGAGAGGATGGAGAGGCAGATTTGGAGTATTCTCATAACAAAGACAATTGTGCAAACATTCACCAAAGCTCTTAGGAGGAGTACCTTCGAGTGATGCCTTCATTAACTTGGTATTGGACTAAAGGAGTAGCTCACGTTCGAGGTGAACATTGATGGGGGTTGTTGGAGATCAATGTTCAATCAAAGTGAGCTTCATGCATCTCAAGCACTCCTCTAGTGCCTCTTCCAGTCCTTTTCCTCTTCTTGTTTGGCCCTCCATCTTAACAACTTCCTACTACGGCATGATGCTCTCATTAGGATAGAGAGGTCTTTACTAGGGGGGGAGACAACCTGCACATGGCTCCCTTATCAACAACAATAGTCCTTGCTCCAACGTGATCACTGATACCCTAGTGACACAAGTGTCTTACTCTAGCAATACTCCACTTTTGCTCCAACAAACTGGGAGTATCCCTAGCAAAGGGATGATTGACCACTCTTCCACATGGCTTACCACTTCTCTAACCTCCCTCTTTTCTATTTCAACTCTTGGTTTTGTAATTAGTTCTTCCTACATCGACATCTTGATCTAATAGTCATGCATATTCTTAAGGGAATATCTTTTGTTGAGAAATTTGCATAAAAAATGGGTGATACATAGGAAGCTAACACATGAAAGGGTCCTTATGTTGAAAGTTCTATGTGTTGAATTAGTCAATAATATTTTTTGACAAGCAATGCCCTCAATATAATGTATTCCTTTGGTCAAGGGGAATGGTCTTGTTTGACTAAAATCAGTAGTCTTATTGCAAGAACATGCTATGTGTTGGTCATTGGAAGTCAGAGTCGTGTTGACTATCACTATGAAGGTGGATTATAAAGCTTTCACAAGGAACCAAAGAAGTAGCCTTGTCAAAATGATGAGTTGGTTGAGACATAGACTAACCACTCCTTGGAATGATGGTGGCGGCTACCTAAAGCCCTTGTAGTGTTGGAATGATTGTGATTGACCATGATATATCAACATTTTAATGTTGGTAGGTTATCTCAAGAGGGGTGATTGTACTCGGATGCTACTTTTGTTGTCCTCATCATGCTTAAATATTTACATAGATCTACGTAGATTAAATGCATGTTTATCATGCTTAAATGTTTACATATATAATTATAGTTTTATATAGAGCACTTAACCTTATGTGTGCACACATGTTGGAGCACGTCTCAAGTTGCTTCTAATGGGAAAAGTTAAATTGCATTGAAGTTTGATTACTTTAACATTGGAAAGAAAAAGTGTGAGGTGATGTGAAGAATTCTATTGAGACATGATGCTAAAACAAAGCATGTACTACGAAGATATGATACCATTGGTTACTGGACTGTATGGACAGATGCTCTTTCCCATCTATTTGTAGCCACATTAGAACAAGATAAGTGGAACCTTGAGAGCTAAGCACACTTGAGAATGATTCATTGAATGTACATGCTCGTAGGGTAGAAACCCATACCCATAAGTTGAGATAGAAGCCACAAAAATGGCCAAGGTTTGGAATTCCAAAAGCTTTATAAAAAAACCACAATCTAGAATACCAAACTAGGGCCCTAAAATCGTTTACCCTCCCCTAGTAGCACTGCACCAATTACTCCTATTGTTTGCTCATGGGAGAATTTGAGGCTACTGATATGTTTGATACAAATGATAGAGACAAAAGACACATTACTTGTGCTAACATACTATAAAATTTGAAGCACTACCCATTTGACTCCTCACGCTCTCCTTGGTCATGATATGTAGAGCCATCATCCATTGACCCTATCCAATCAAAGTACAAAATGTGGTTCTAAAGTTTTATAATATTTGAAGTTCATGAGGTTCTACTCTCAAATCCCGAGTAAGGATTTGGGCTATGGATGTAAAGAGACCTTCTAGAGTTAGCAAAGATAGTTCTAAAGGATTTGGGCTATGGATGTAAAGAGACCTTCTAGAGTTAGCAAAGATAGTTCTAAAAGGCTACCTCTGCAACAAGAATTATCATGCTACCTCATACACAACTACCTCCATAACAAGGACGAGGTGATCAAAAGCACACCAATTCACAATTCTCACAAATTACCTTAGTTGCCAATGCCCCAACTTGTGTGCATACAAGGGAACTAATATCAAAGCCATTTGAGATAAGGGCACATGAATAAGCATTCTCACCCAAAGTCATCTTAAATAAGGGTATACAAATAACACACAAATAAGTATTCTTACCAAGCCCTACTTTGGCCTAAGGGAATAACAAATTTATGGATATGATCCTATGATAAACATAGGCATGATACATAGATACATAATAGGAAAGCAAATAACATGGTACTTATGCAAGACCGATACAACATTGAGAAGTTACCCTAACAATATTTGCAAGAGGCTTTTGCTATAAAAGTGGATGTATTTATCACATTGACTTTTGATTCTAATATTTGCTTCAATGAATGCATGCTTAACTCACAACAAAATATAAATGAGCTAGACTATGGAGAATAATAAGCATATATATATATATATATATGCTCAATCTTACAAGCTTGGGAAAAAGAATTGTAGGCACAATAGAGGACACACATGCTAACTTTTGCATGTTTACCAATTGCATCTTTATGTGCATGATGACTACTTAAGAAATGGAACTTATGACAATTGGCAAGGAACATATTGGAACGTGCTTGAAAACTCTTTCGAAGGGTACTCATATTTGAATGGCTTTAGTCATGTTTGATAAAAGAGGAAAGTTTATGGAACTTTGTCACACCTTGTAACACGTTACTACACTACTTAAAGGCATTCTTAGCTCATGCAAAGTTTTGCCCCTAAAAAAAAGGGATGAAGAAAAGGAAAATAAGAAAGTCCTAAAAAAGAGATGCTACTTTTGAATATTCTCAAATTAGCTAGTGCTAGTCTACCTCTACCAAAAGTAGCTATAGAGAATGTGTAGAGAAATCTTTAAGGCTACTAAAGCTACATGAATGTATCAAAATGGAGAGAGAAGAGTTTATGAGAAGCTTCAATATTGCAAGACTTGAAATGAATAATTGTTTCATAGCATTCTATTCAAAAGAGCCTTTGGAAGAGACACCTAAGATGTGCTTTTGTGTGGTAGCAAAGGTGATGGAATTAGATCTTGCCAAATTTGTGACAATAACAAAGCTACTCTCTATTCAATTAGTTTTAAGAGGAAAATTTGTTAATATCATTGCTAAAAGTTTAAGATTGCTTTGCCTAGACCTACATGAAAGTATAGGGCATTTCTTCAAGATGTCAATCCAACACAACATTAGCTTCAGTGGAGCATTAAAAATTAATAAATATAAACCACCTTATCCTATGAACACATGTATGCCAAGCTAGTTCAAGAGAAAAATCAAATATTTGATAGGTGTATGATCTACTCAAGTATAGACCATACTAAATATATATTCTTGATTGCCAAAGTTGACATACAAACAAGTCAAAGTGTGTAAGTAGAGATAAAGATCTTTGCAACTATGAAGAGAGATAAATAGTACATAGTATGTGCTTGATTGGGGGTAATTGGTAATGAAACTAATAGTTTCCTATATAACTTTTCCAATTATCACCAAGCATTGATCATGCAGAAGGACCAACATCAAACCTCATTAGCAATGAGCATGGCATATATGAAATTTTCTAACCATATAATCACCATCACGATAA
The DNA here is from genome assembly GCF_053477565.2 of Lygodium microphyllum. NCBI lineage: Eukaryota > Viridiplantae > Streptophyta > Polypodiopsida > Schizaeales > Lygodiaceae > Lygodium > Lygodium microphyllum. Next base: position 4,143,801 of record NC_141157.1, on the reverse strand, counting down.
AAAATATGCTAAAAAATTGGCCTTGGAAAATAAGACACATAATATATCCGATGGTTCTTTTCACATTAGCATGAGTCAGGGAAAATGTGATACCAATACACAACTATGAGAGCAACGAAAAATAAGATGAAAGGAGGAAGCGAACATGTTTGCTCCCAACTCAAGGAGTACCATGGATCACATTGCATGCACGTGTATGGATGGACGTGTTACACAAGCAAAAAGTAATGAGATAAAAAGTTTTAAGTTCATGACTCTTACATACACAAATTTCTTTGGCATGTTCTCATTAGATTAATTAACTAGGTGAGGCTACCAAAGGTTGGTGCTAGAAAAGGGGTATTAAGAACATTAGGGAAACACAAGGTATGGAATCATCATCAGCACCAAGCGAAGCACAATAATATAGTGACAGTTATAAAAGAAGCATTTACCAAATTCACAGTACAAAATCTCCATTTGAGTTCTGCACTCCAGTGATCAAGTTGCGAACATAAATCAGAACAACTGTAAAGGAGTTGATGAATATCTTTACAAATTGCTCCACATCTCTTACACCTGGTGGTCGCATTTTTTCTTTTCTGCAAGACCTTTCTTACAAGGCAAAGCTCCCACCAAACATTTCCATGACAATAACCTTAGCTTTTAAAAAAGTTTGCTCTTCCATACCCTTAGAAGGTTTTCTAGCACACAAATGCCATAATTGATTGTTGGCAGGATCTCGAGTCCAGGGTGATAATGTAATCTACTACACAAATCAAGTGGAGGCACTAGCTCCCAAAGGCGCATTTAAACTGAATGCATTAGGCACTCAAAACAGAGAGATCACAAGATGAGAAGGGCACAAAGTGATACAAACCATCCATGCTTTAAATTGAATGCTTTAGTCATTGAACCAAAAGGAATGTTTTGAAAAAGGCCTTAAAATAAGGGAAGCAAAGCCGCTCCCACCAAAACTAAAGGTTAAAAAACACCTCTAGGCTCTGCCTTTTTTTCTGGAAATATGTCGTTTGATGACTTGTGCCAAATTACAAATCCAAGAGGGGAAGCCTGCTACGCATCATCATGACTTCGCTCAGAAAGCCAGGGAAATACGTCCGGTGAACTTGGCAAGCGGGCTGTAAGAACCTCCACCCCTGTATCTGTGACCTGCAAAAACTTGCAAGTAAACATAGGTGTTATACAAATAAGATGCTCGAGTAAACATAGGTGCACATGCCTTAAAAGTAGTCATCTCAGTGTGTGTGGTACAAGCCTTGTAGCAGTGCACTCATTCAAAATCAGAGATGTATTAGCAGTGCAGTCAAATACAAACCACTGTGGGGAGATTGAATTGGATACTCGGAACATAAAGCATAGGTGCACATGCGTAGGAATAGGAACGCATTAACAGGAGTCTGGTTGAAGGTCAAAACATCTCGTCCAGCACATGCTAAAGAAGCAAAACAGCTTACTAATTTAAGCACACATTTAAGTTCCCCACTCATCTCAGAGACCTATTCTTTTTTCCGAGGATCTTAGAGACCTTTAGAAAGATCCCTTTGGCCTCCCCATTTTGACCACTAGATTACAGGACAATTGTCCCCCAATCTAGAATAACAAGTTGATAAACATCCTAGCCAAAGCCCTACACACACTTAGGAGGCTGCAAATAAGGTAGCAGTGGGCTCACGTTAAATATCGGCCTGCTATGGGCTATCGCCCGTAGACAGGCCACGTGTCGGTGACCCTGCACTTTTTGGGGGTCACATCTCTTTTTTAAATGTATATACTTAATAAATTTACAATCTGTCAGCTAACGCGCATGGGTGAGATGGTAGGGTGCATGACTACCAGCCTGGGGATATGGGTTCGATTCCTGACAGCGACACAATAATATTTTGGCCCAAAAGGAGGGCTCTTCATTATCACCGGCTGCGACCGGGTGCCACATCACCAGGCAGGCCGATATTTAACGTGAGCCGTAGCAGTGCACCACCTTTCAGATTTTGTCAATTCTTTTCACTTGAGACACTTGTGCTCAATGGTTGAGCTTGCTGGAGACTGCCGATCCAAAATTCTCTCCCCTCTTTTCTCACATGGGTGACCTCTATGTGCCATTTTTTGGGTAGTCAACACAGCATATCAACCTAGATACACTTTAAACAAACCTCATTCTTTCTGGTTTGTGTATGTGTATTTCTCCCAGTTAACTTTGAGCAAGAAGCTTGCAGCATTCTCAAAAGAATCCACATCCTCACAATCGTGTTACTGCTTTCACCACAAAATAGTGAACTGCACTGATGAGAAGCTAATTATGATTTAGAAATTGCTGATTTTGGTGGACTGTGTGACACTACCACTGGTGCTGAAACTACTACACAATGTGATACATCTGCACATCCAGTAAAATGGTGAGGGCATAGTGCAACCACTATCTAATTGCAGAGCCTATTGCTCTTCAACCAGGAACCTGTGTTAAAAAGGAATACAAAAGCAAATTGCAGTCAAATTGGAGGAGACACATGGGGCAAACGGTCTTAAGTTGCAGCAAATTCCCTTTTAAGTGCTTGCTGGGGGAAAATGAACTAGTAAAATGCTACTTCAGGAAAAGTTGGTTTATGAGATGATACATATACCAATCTTCATCTTACTTCAAGACTAGAAGGCCACAAGTGATGACTTGAGTGGATGACTCACGTTGCTCCCAGGCAGAAGGATGGGTCATGATCTCTGCCTACAAGCTTTGCATCAGGCATTTCCTCTAGCAACTTTCTTCTCTAGGAGAAGCTGGGGTAATTAAAAACGGGAAGCTTCAACCATGGTTTCAGGTAATTAGGGATAACAGAGTAGCACATGGCTGTCCTTGAGGTTTAAGTGCCACTTACATAGGACCTACATGACTTTTGATTCATCCAACATTTCCAAAGAAGAGAGGACCAAAAAGATTCAAAATTAAGAAAGAGAGAACATCTCATCTCAAGTAATACCACAAAAACCAGGCAACAGGGATTCAATTGCCATTTTTATAATACAAATGAACCAGCCTACAAAGGTACATTAACACCTAGATACATACAACCGTGCATGCATGCATAATGCATGCAAAGTTTGATTTCATTATCTAGCAACAATGATAGAATTGAATCCAAACACAATGTGATAAGCTAGTCTACTCACAAGCAATGTGTGCTCAAATTGAGCACTGCGTTTTCCATCTGATGTGACAGCGGTCCAACCATCTGGCCACATTCTGTCCCTCCAACTCCCTACATATGAAATTTCCACTTATAGGCATTTGCTTGTGTACTCGCATTACTCCCCAACAACAGGGAAAAGAAAACAAAGACGGACTCTATTGTCCACCTCAAATCAGAAAAGGGTGATAACTCACAACTCTCACCTGCATTTATCATAGGTTCGATAGTAAAGATCTGCCCTGCCTTCATTACTCCAACAGCTTTGTTTCCTGGTCCAAGTTAAGGGGGATAACAATAAAATGTTTCAGCTCTTACCTTACCAACAACACCTTACACAACTTTGGATACTTGTGTAATGCGGTATGTTTGGAGCACAATGGAACAATTCTCCAATGCCATGACCACAGTAAGACTTTACCTGTTATTCATAGAAAGCCAAACACAATAAACCTTGGAAATGTGAACATAGACAAACTTTTGACATGTGGGATACTCACCACAGAAAATCCCGACATACAAGCATGCCTATTGATAACTTCACCAATCTCACGGTATCTAACTCCAGGTTTCACTGCCACAACAGTCCAACTTTAGAAAGCAATGATGCTGCCGACAGAAAACACCTGGAGTTCTATGTCTGATCAGACAACAGTTATATCACTGCACTAAAAGTATCAGCACTTGGGGTACCTATATAAAGCAGTTTAGATCCAGTTACTTTGAGTGAAACTTACTGCACTTCAAGCATATGACAAGAATACACTAGAATGCTATCTGTATATAAAGCAGTTTAGATCCAGTTACTTGGAGTGAAACTTATTGCACTTCAAGCATATGACAAGAATGCACTAGAATGTTATCTGGAGCAAGCGGCAACAATAAGCGGCTTTTGTCAGATTGATAGGTTGTTTGTGTACTGTACCTTAGTTGGGGTGCCTGCAGATTGTCTGTATGTTGAGATACTGCACCTTGGGACTGAAGTTTCTTGAATCACTTGGCCAGTGCCTGAGATGAGCAAGCATTCCTAGGAAGTACAAAATGTAAAATCAATCTTTCCTAACTGTTACCAGCCAGGGTTGATTAAACACCGAGCTAGAAGGATCTATGTCATCAAGCTGAACCAGCCAAGGCTTTCCCCCAATTAACTATGAAATGTGACTGAGCATATGTGAACGATACCTATAAAATGGACTCTATTTATCCTCTATCAAGAGCATCTCTCATTTCTGAACACTCTTCTGATTTCCTAGGGTCTCTCTATTAATGCCAGCACCCCTTGCAGCTCCCACAATGTGTTCTATGCTTCTATTAGTGCTCACTGAGCTAGGCAGTTCTTGGTGGATTCAAACCTTGTGAGAACTATTTGGTGGCTCACCTGCAATGTATTGTATGCTTCTATTAGTGCTTACTAAGCTAGGCAAAAGTCTTGGTGCCTTCCAACCAAAATAATCAATACACAAATATGCCGAACAGTATGAAAAGCTATAGTCTATCCAATCCTTTAGCAACAATGCAGTCAAAAAGAGATTGTTGTGGAGATATTCTTAAGTGCAACCACAAAAAATGCTGCCTCAACAGTAGCCAAGTTTAGAAGCTTCCAAATAGTTCAGAGTGTCCAAAACGGTAGCACAAGGTTTCAATCTGACTGAAAAAGAACCAAAGATCCACAGAAGTTTGTCAAATCTAAAAAGAAGGAAAGTAGAGTTTGAAAGAAGCAGACAATCACTGAATAAGCTCCTACAATTGAGGAAAAACATAGAAAACCTGTGAAGTCTCATTCGAAGGTCCTTATCTATGACAAGCAGGCAATGAACCTGAAGCATCCCCCCCGGTAAGGGTGTGGGCTTTGTAGCTATACCATGGCGTGGGAGCCAGAAACGGCTGTATAGGGAGTAGTTGTGACTCTGAGCTCAGCTTGGTTTCCACTCTACGTGTGATTCCCTATACTCAGTGGTGAGCCCTCATATGTGCGGTGTCACGAGGGTGTAGTCCTGAGATGTACCTCAATGTTGTATCTTTCGATATCATGAATACAAAGATTCCTTATTGATATATCTTGTGTGCCATTCTACTTTTCCTTTTTGTGCCTCATGACAGGTTTTACCATGAAGTCCCATGAAGGTCCGTAACACTTGGTATCAGAGCAATACTAGCTCGAAAGGGGAGCTAGCTCATGGACGCGGAGGAGATCTTACCATAACACATCACACAACGTGACACGACAACCCCAACATGACACGACGTGACATGACCCCAACACGACACTACATGACCTCGATACGACACCATGCGACACGACACGGAGGAATGCGCCATGTTGTGACGCCCTTCCGGGCAAGTTCTATGCTGAAAATTAGAAGAGAACCTGATGTGTCAACAAAGTTGAGAGGGAGCCGTGGCGTGATAGGAATGTGCGGCATACCATTCAAAATGTCTTGGAAAGAGCTAAGGTTGTGGGAGGACACTTTCTTTGAAGAGGAAGATGAGCTATGTCACTGGCTCAAAATCATATACAAGAAGAAAGAGCTACGGCTCAAAATGATCAAGCAGACAAAGAAGACCACCAAGATGCTAAGGAAGACCCAACAAGGAGCCGATGTGCTGGACGATCTCGAAGAGAAGGCTGAAGAGCTGGGTGAAGACCTAGAAGAGGTTGACTACTAGTTGATTGTGGTGCGAGAGAGAGCCAGACTATGGTAAGTGAAGACGGCCTGAGACCTCGACATGGAGCTACAAGAGAAAATCATGTTGAGGTTGGATTGGGAGACTGCCTCTGGATATGAAGAAGCCAAAGAAAGGCCCGAACCATACTTGAAGAAGATGCGGGTTGAAAGAGTCCAAGAGCTGAAGAATGGAGCGAAGCCAACCAAAAAGCAAGGGGGAGGATGAGCTCGACAATGATCCTGGAACACCTTGCCCCCAAGATGAAGCTGACGGCTACTACTCCGACTACTACCCCGAAGACTACTATCCTAAAGGCTACCTTGAAGATCAATACTTCGACAACAAATACCCTCCTGAAGGAGATGCATACTACTACCCTGAAGATGTTCCCATCGACTACCACTTGGAAGGAGAATACTTCTACATTGACTACCCCTATCCCGAAGAATGCTAAACCAAAGAAGTTCCAGACAAGGAAGAAATGATAAAATATTATGTGAAGGGAGAAGGGTGGAAAATAGATGTGAGTTCAAAGGTAGAAAATATTATGATGGAGTTAGGATACAGAAAAGAAGAGGAAGCAAGGTGGACATTTGAGGGATGAACCACTGTACCCACAAGTTGCAGCCCAGTTGGTTGAAGAATCAGTGATAGAAAAAAAGAAAGGGGAGGAGCTCAATCCCGATGTTATAAACGACTGAAAAGATGAAGAGAACGGGAGAGAATTCAGTCCGACATTCAAAGGGCACGAGATCTTTTTTCCTCCCAGCCTTTCCTAGTTATTGCTAGCAACTCTCATCGTAATCCGATTGCCAACCGTCACTTGTTGGTGAGTCCTACTATTCCTGGACTCTCTTTAATTCTAGGCTCCCCTAAACCCCATTCAGGCGCCCAAGGACCCCGCACGGTCATCCCTCGTGCCTGTTTCCCGTAATTTACCTTATTAATATAACATTTCCTTCCCCTTAAAAATCGGTTTCGTCCTCGAAAACGATACTTGGAAGGTCTAACTGTAAATTGGGAAACCTTTTCCTTAGGGTACTTACTCGCTCCCATGTTGAGCTTTCTTCTGAACAATCTTTCCAGTTGACCAAGCATTCTTGATAAATTGTATTCCTTGTTCGTCTATTACGAACATTTAATATTCTTTCTGGTTCATGTGGGATAGATTGGTCATCTAATAACTCCTTAATGTTATCATTTAAGATTAAATTATCCAAATCACCCAGCTTTTTCCTTAACTCACTTACATGAAAAACTGGATGTATTTTACTACCAGTAGGTAGTTGGAGCTTGTAAGCCTTTTCTCCCACCTTTTTAAGTATTGTGAAAGGACCACAATACCTGGGTGAAAGCTTTGGACATTGTCCCGTTTTCATGGTTTTAGTTTGTTCAGGCACTTTAAGATAAACCAATTCTCCTTCTTCAAAGAAGACATCTCTTCGGTGAGGATCTGCATAAGCTCTAGCTCGATTTTGAGCTTTCTTAATATTTTCTTGAGCAAATTTTAACAGACTATTCATATCCTCCAAAAAGTCCTTGGCTGCCTGAACCTTTTCCTTATGCAGTCCTATTGCATGAGGAGCTCTGGGCTGAAACCCATACATTAACATAAATGGACTATATCCAGTGGAAGAGTGCTTGACACTATTATATGCAAACTCTGCTATCGGTAGATACTCTTCCCAATTAGTTTGCCTTTTACTTATATATGCCCTAAGCATATCTTCAAGGATTTGTTTAACCCTTTCAGTTTGCCCATCAGTTTGCTGGTGATCCGCCGTACTCATGCTAAGTTTAGTATCCAACTTCCTAAATACCGCACGCCAAAATTGACTATCAAATTTTCTATCCCGATCAGAAACTATATTTGCCGGAAGGCCATACAATCGGTATATGTTCTCTATGAACAATCTAGTCAATTCTGGTGTTTTAACATCAGTTGAAGTTGGAATGAACCTAGCCATTTTGGTTAACCTATCCACAATCACCCACACAGAGTCGTGCCCCCTCTGTGTTCTGGGTAATGCAACAATAAAATCCATGGAGATACTCTCCCATTTTCCTGAAGGAATCTCTAGTGGATGGAGAAGTCCTCCCATTTTCAATCTTTCAGCTTTATTAACCTAGCACTTGTTACATTTGACCACATAGTCAAGGACGTCCTTATTCATTCCAGGCCAATAGAACTGCCTTTTAATAAGACCAAGTCTTATTAACTCCTGGATGTTCCATACTAGTGTTAGCAGAGTATTTGTCAGCTCATGTGTGAGTCTGAGCTTGATCTGGGCTGGGCATTTTTATTAGGTATTTTAGGTATTTTTTTGGTGTGGCATTTTATGCCAGTGGAGCATTTTATGCACCAGTCGGCCAGCATTAATGCTGGCCGACCAGCATTTATTGCTCCCCACTTTTCAGCCTATTTATACTCAGTGGCTCCTCCTCAGTCAGTATCATCATCATCATCATCATCATCTTCACCATCTGCAAACTCTGTGGAGAGAGGAGCCAGTGCCAGTGCCAGTGCCCACGCAGCCAGTGACTCACTGTTGTATGCGATTGTCTCGTGTTCAGATATATGGATTCCATTTCCCATGCATACATCTGAGTTCTCATCTGTATCGTGTTCTTTCTTTCTTTTCTTTTTGTCTCGTGTTTCAGCAATTTATTTCAGCACATGTTTATGCTTCCACCGCTGCTCCACTTCTGACATGGTATCAGATTTCAGAATCTGTGCTCCTGCTGTGTTTTCTTGCTGATTTCAGGACTGTTTTGTACCCCTGCTGATCAGGTGATTGCTGTAGCAGCCAGGCGTCCTGTTTTGGGGCTGTTTCAGCCTGCGTTTTTTGCAGTTTTGTCATCGCCTGCTGCCTCCGCACCCTCTGCTGCCTGCGTTTTCCATCAGCAGCTGCTGGCGACAGTTTTTCTACCTGTTTTTCTGCAGTTTACAGCCTGCGTTTTTGCTGATTCAGCATCTTTCGTGGCTGGGTGATTGTTAATTCAGGCCGTTTTTGCTGTTTTTGGCGGTTTTTGACTATTTTTTTGACTTTCTGCAGCAGATTTTGTCTTCTATTGATCAGATTTTGGGTTATATTGCCTGTGAACTCTCATTTTTTGCAGTCTGTGCTTGTGTTTTGGCTGTGTTTCCTCTCTAAATTCCATCTCTTCTCTACTTCTCTTCTTATCCTCTCCATATGGCTCCTCCGTGCACTTCCACTGATGATAAGTTACACGGACTTGATTATCTCACATGGAGTGCTGTCATGAAAGCTTGGTTTGTGCAGAAGCGGTTATGGTACATCGTCTGTGGCGCTATTCCTCGACCTCTCCGTCCGTTTCCTCTTCCTGCAGACTTTGATGAGGACAACCATGAGGAAGCGGTGCTCACATGGGACTCAGACGATGCCCGTGCTTACTCGGCGTTGCTTCAGTGTATTTCTAAAGCGGTCTTACCAGCGGTTACCTCCTGTAGGACATCTCCTGAAGTATGGCAGAAGTTGCAGCAGATGTACGAGGCACCTTCCACCATGCGAGCAGTCACACTTTATGGCCAGCTCCAGCAGATGAAGTTTGAGCCGAAAGATACTATTCAATCTTTTCTTCTTCGTGTTACGCAAGTACAGGACCAGCTTCGGCACATGCAATCTGCTCTTCCCGAGGCGCATCTCGTTGGGACGGTTCTCTACAAGCTCCCCCCGGAGTTTGATGGAGTGGCCAATGCTTTGCGGGCGCAAACATCCTCGACTCCTGTCAGTTTTACACATATGACCTCGATGCTTCTTGAGCATGAGACATCCTTGAGATTACAGGGGCGGCTTCCGGCACATTATGGAGATGAGGCTTATGTAGCTTCAGAGAGGGGTGCCGGGAAGAAGAAGTCGAAAGCCCAGTGTTACCACTGTGGCAAGAAGGGACATTTGCGGAAGGACTGCAAGACGTTAGTGGCTTCCAAGAAGAAGGAGCAGAAGAAGAAGCGGGATGTTGACTCTACCGATAAGTCCTCTCCTTCATCAGACTTCGACTTCGATCCTTCGACCAAGGTGAAGTCCAAGGCGCGGAAGGGATCCTCTTCTTCGGATCGCGGGAAGGGCTTGGTGGCCCCTTCCTTGGCTGCTTTCTAGTAGTGGTGATGAGGTCATCCCTCACGACTCTCTTGTGCCAGAGAGGGAGTGTGAGCGGGTGTTCAGATGGGGCAGCCACGCCTCATCTATACTTTTCTACAGGTGCACAGGTTCCAGAGAGGGACGTCCCTGACACATCGACTTCAGTCTGGCGGAATCAAATCCTGGAGCTGGGATTGACATCCAGGTTCATGATGAGCTGGTTATCTGACAGAGAGCGGGAGGCTTTCGTCTGGAGCTCACATGAGGAGACACTTTGGCGGTCTAGCCAAAGGCGGGGGATCCATGGTCACCTATGTTCAGAGGCATTTTTGACAGGATGGTCTTGTATGCTACTGCGAGACATTGGTGATGGACACAGAGACATTCTATGATCTTCTCTATTTTCAGGTGTTTGGTACGATCGACATCGACATTAGGTTCTCTCCGAGGCACCTTGGTGGTGGCTTGATCACCCACTGCTTGGGTATCCATGCTTCTACTTGGTGGTTCTATGTTGTATAGTTTCTGATCCCTTTTCCTTGTACTATTGTATTGTATCAGATCACCCATGATCTGAGAGAGGTTGTTAGCAGAGTATTTGTCAGCTCATGTGTGAGTCTGAGCTTGATCTGGGCTGGGCATTTTTATTAGGTATTTTAGGTTTTTTTTTGGTGTGGCATTTTATGCCAGTGGAGCATTTTATGCACCAGTCGGCCAGCATTAATGCTGGCCGACCAGCATTTATTGCTCCCCACTTTTCAGCCTATTTATACTCAGTGGCTCCTCCTCAGTCAGTATCATCATCATCATCTTCACCATCTGCAGACTCTGTGGAGAGAGGAGCCAGTGCCAGTGCCAGTGCCAGTGCCCACGCAGCCAGTGACTCACTGTTGTATGCGACTGTCTTGTGTTCAGATATATGGATTCCATTTCCCGTGCATACATCTGAGTTCTCATCTGTATCGTGTTCTTTCTTTCTTTCTTTTTTTGTCTCGTGTTTCAGCAGTTTATTTCAGCACATGTTTATGCTTCCACCGCTCCACTTCTGACAACTAGGGGTATCATGATACTCAAAGAGTATCTGGCGCCTTATTTCTTTATCTTTCGGGACACATACCCTACCCTTGTAGAGTAAATAACCATTATCAATGGTAAAATTCTTCCACTTGAATCTGGTTTGAGCAACCCCTGATGCTCCATTTCCTTGTTGAACATCCTCAGATATTCCTTCTTCAGTAGAAGCACTTTCATTTGGATCCCCATTTTTTATTGCTTTCCATATGTTGGAATATGCAGGATCAACTTGTCATTTCTCTTTTAAAGATTCAAGCAAGTCGGAAGTGAACTGAGTAAAACTCAATTCATTTATGATGGGCATTCTGCTGAGTGCATCAGCTACTATATTATACTTTCCTTTTCTATATCTTATTTCATAGTCGAACTCTTGGAGGAGTTCGGCCCATCTGGCTTTACGCCCTTGTAGATCCGGTTGATCATTAAGCCACTTAATGCTTTCATGATCCGACACGATCAAAAGTTTCGCACCGTACAGATAGTGCCTCCATTTCTTCATTGCATGTACTATTGCATACAGCTCCCTCTCATAAACAGAATAATTATGTTTTGCACGGTCTAATTTCTTGCTTTCAAAAGCAACTGGTCGACCTTCTTATAATAAGACAACGCCTATCGCCTTATCACTGGCATTAGCTTCAACCACAAATGGTTTATTGAGATCCGCAATTAATAGTACTGGAGCTGTAGCAATAGCTACCTTAAGTTTTTGAAAACTTTCATTTTGGTCTGTTCCCCAATTAAAGCCCTTTCCTTTCCCTTTAAGTCGGTCTGTCATTGGAACAGCTATTTTGGCATAATCTCGAATGAATCTACGATAAAATCCAGATAAACCTAGGAAGATCTGCAGCTCTTCCAGGTTCCTTGGAGATGGCCATTCAATAATTGTCCTTACTTTTTCTGGATCCATCTTGATTCCCTCTTTCGAGATAATATGCCCCAAATATTTGACCTCTTGTGCGAAGAATTCACATTTAGTTTTCTTCGCATAAAGGGAATGTGTTCTTAACAGTTGGAATACCAATTGTAAGTGTTCCAAATGTTCTTCTCTTGATTTACTAAAGATCAAGATATCATCCAAGAAGACTATTACAAAATGTCCTTGATAGGGCCGTAAGACACTATTCATCAGCTTCATAAAGGTAGCTGGTGCATCAGTGAGGCCAAAAGGCATCACCAATAAATCATAATGCCCGTATCTAGTACGAAATGCTGTCTTAGGAACATCTTGTGCCTTCATTCTTACTTGGTGATAGCCTGATCTTAAATCTATCTTTGTGAAGAATTTTGCCCCTTGTAATTGATCAAAAAGATCTTCCATTCTGGGCATAGGAAATTTATTTTTCACCATTATTTTATTAAGTGCTTTATAATCAACACAAAGTCGCATAGAACCATATTTTTTCTTTACTAATAAAATTAGCGAAGCCCAAGGTGAATTACTGGGTTGTATAAACCCTTTATCAAGGTAATCCTTAATTTGTCTTTCAACTTCTTGATGCTGCGTTTCACTTAACTTATAAGGTGGTTTAGAAACAGGGTGTGTATTCTTATTTGTGTCAATTTGTGATTTATATCACCCCTATCTGGTGGAAGGCCACTTGGTAAATCAGAAGGAAACACATCTTTAAATTCATCTAACAAACTACTTAATTCATTATTTACATTCAACTCACAAACATAAGAAAATTGTTGTTTAATATTACAGAAAGTAAAAGTGTTTTGTACAGGAAGAGACCATAACATATATACCTCACAAGCTTCCTTCTTTATCAGCTTCTGAACCTCAGTGGAACACAACAAAGGATTATCAGATACTTCATGTTCACCTTGAATTACAAAAGTCTTACAATCCCTTTCAAATTCCAGTGTATTATGATGATAACTACGTTTTAAGGATGGTTCCAATCCCCATAGCCACTCCCTCCCTAAAGCAATATCGGCTCTTTCCATATTCATAATTTGGAAATCAAGTTTATCTTTATATCCTTGGATCTCAATTTCCAAATTGGATACCATTGTATCCCATATTTTATTATCTTGACCTTGCATCATACGAACAACATATTGATGCCCACTCTTTTGTTGGGGAAGTTTCAATTTTGTGACAAGTGCATAATTTATGAAATTGTGGGTAGCAGAGTCATCAATCATGACTCTAACCCTCTTTCCAGCTATCAATCCATGCACTCTAACTAAATCATGTGGCCCAAAGGTAGGCTGCCACATAGAAGTTGACATACAACACTTGTGTTGTACATCCATGTGCAAGACCTCTAAAGATTTATACCTTTCATGCCCCTTTAATTCTAAGGTCTGCACTATATGGATTTGTTTTTCCTTTCCCTTGCCCTTGTCCTTATCCTTTCCTTTATCTTCCCCCTTTTTCCTTTGAGGGCAATTCCAAGCAGTATGGTTAGGGAATTGGCAATTGAAACATAGCTTTTCTTTTTTGGCCTTATCAAAGTCATCTGGACTTAACTTTGGCCTTACATATTGTTTCTTTTCAAAAGATTGTTTTTTGCCCTTAAAAAATGGCATTTTTCTTTTAAATTTGCCCACAAATTTTGAGGTTTCCAATTCCTTAGACTTGGGCTCCGTATCAGTGAGACTAGTGAGTGTACCTGGACGCGTACTATCTTAATTGATTAATGCAAATTTAATTGCTTCTTTCAGCGTCTTAGGTGAACTCCTTTTTACTTCCTTTTTACAGGCCTTATCTAGTCCCCTAATGAATCCTCTTGTCTTTTGAAATTCATCTATTCCTTCCAATTTGAGGATTATCTCACGATATTCCTCCAAACATGTCAGCAGGGGTCTTCCCTTTTGTTTGACATAATCCCAATCTTCCCAATTTCTTTCTATTTCATTTTCAGGAAGAAATTCTTTCAAAAAGACGGACTCAAATTGAGCCCAAGTTTCAGGTATTTTATTTGCCTCCTTTAAAGTTCGCCACCATTTATACGCTTTTGGCCCCAAAGTTAAACTGGCCTCCAGTGCTTGGAGATGTGGTGGAGTATTTTTAAGTTTATGTAAATCTTCCCATTTTTGGAGAAAATTAAAGATAGTGTCTTTATTTCTATCTTTTTCCTCCCCGTGAAACCGAGGGGGTTTCATATCTTTTAGAACTGGATTATCCCTCAACTTGTGGTGGGGTTCCTTAGGATCTCGCATAGTCACATCTAAATCTTCCGATGAAGATGGGATATCCGAGGTTTCTATCTTATTTTTATCCCTTTCTAGTAATAAAGTTAATTGAGATTTTATTTCAGTGAGAGTGTTTGAGTTAAAAATTCCATTTGAACCCCCTGTGCCTGCACATGAGCAGTTAGATCATCAAATTGTTCTCGTGTGGCAAAGAATTCTTCCCACAATTCTTCTTGCATCTCTGTTTCATGGGAATCTACCATAGGGTGGTCCCCAGAACTAGAACCTTCCATTACTCCTTCTTTCCCTTTTTCAACCATTAGTACACTGGAATTGGAAAGCAAAGATAAGAAATTTGCATACAAAGTAAAGTACTTCCTTGGTTATAATGACAGGGCAACTGTTGCTGGTTTTATTAATAAGCCCGAAGAGTGAGGAATAATTTTTATCTTCCCGAACTAAGCCAGTCACGCTGGAAATGAAGTTCTTTGGCAGAAAACGGGACTATCACGTGAACCACCAATATGTCTTCTATGTATAGGACGGGTCTGATTGACTTCAGTCAGCTGGTAACGGATTTGATTCCTCGCTTCAGTAGGCTGGTGACGAATCCGTTGTATAACTGCTCTCCGAAGACAACCGTGTGACGTGTGGCACGTGAAGTACCATCTCATACTTTACGTTACATCTTCCTGCAGTCGTCTTACGCTTTTCGTCTCCCTGCAGCATGTCACACTTTTCGTGACGTCACACGTCCTACGTCTCCCTACAGCGTCTTTAAACAAGTGACGGATGACGTGTCCGTCAAATCGCCTGGCCCTCGTCTTAATCACCTGACCCTCGAAAATGCCTGGAAAAGATTTCATGAATAGCTAACAAGATCAGGACTCGACGGCTCCAGTAGGATGCGATGGCGGCTCTGATACCAATGTTATAAACGACTGAAAAGATGAAGAGAACGGGAGAGAGTTCAGTCCGACATTCAAAGGGCACAAGATCTTTTTTCCTCCCAGCCTTGCCTAGTTATTGCTAGCAACTCTCATCGTAATCCGATTGCCAGCCGTCACGTTGGTGAGTCCTACTATTCTTGGACTCTCTTTAACTCTAGGCTCCCCTAAACCCCGTTCGGGCATCCAGGGCCACCGGACGGTCATCCCTCGTACCTGTTTCCCGTAATTTACCTTATTAATATAACACCTGATCTTGAATACCTCTACCCATTGAGATTGAGGGTAAGGCCAGGTTGGTGCCTCCCTGTGAGGCATGGGATGCCTCTGAGAAAGAAGATGAGGAAGTAGATAAAGAGATAAGAGTTAGAAGATGAGAATGGAAGGGCGAAAGCACCTGGGACAGGGGATCCACTACATGGAACCAACATTTCTACTTTAGATGATGATGTAGGTGAAGAAAAAGTAAAGAGAGAGGAGTTAGAAGAGAAGAAAGAAGAAGAGGGGGAGGATGAGCTCAGCCCAGATGTCCCTCGACCTCGACAACCCCAACAACAAGAATCAACCAAACCCTCACAGTTCAATGATGATAGGCTAGGAAAAGAGTTAAAGGATAGAATCATGAAAATATGGGATGAGATAGAAGAAGATGATAGAAAAGAAGAAGAATGAGATTTGTTGGATGGAGCCATAGAGAAGATCAAGGAAAAGATGAGACAAGAAAATAGAAGAAAAGAGATAGAAGAACAAGTAGAGTTAGCTAGGAAGAAGCTAGAAGGAGAAGAGAAGCTAGACCATGATAGGAGAAAACAAGTAGAAGAAAACAAGAAGAAGAAAGTTAGAAAAAAGATTGAGTAAGAAGAAGAAGACAAAGAAAACAAGTTAAAGGAACAAATATGGAGAGCCAGGAAGCCAAAGGAGGAAGATAGGCTAGAGCAAGAAGAGTAAGAAAATGAAATCTAGGCAGCAACGCCAAAGAAGAAAAGATAGAAGACAAGAAGGAAGAAAAAGAGCAAAAGATAGAGAAGGAAAAGAAAGAGAATGAGATGAAGAAGGCGAATGTCATGAGGACATGTATTTTTGAAATCTCACTTAATATGTAGATCAATTTTTAATCACATGGTCAAGTAAATGTTGCACATGTGAGGTGTAACTCGGGTTAGAGTAAATTTATGAGCCCGGGACTTGAGGAAATCACGGGATCTCAAAGGCAAAAGTTACTATAAGTTATGCCGCACAGGTACTTGTGGTATCTGGTGCCAGTTGTTGGCCTAGGTCATTCATTTGGCCATAAGTGTCAATTGGTGACACTAAAAAAGTGGTGTTTAATGAAACCTAACATCCATCTAATGGTCAAAGATGGCATAGAGACACTCAAGAATGGAAGTTGCCTAGCCAATTTAATTATTGGCCAGTCAGATGATTTTTCAGGGCACTGAAATAATTATTAGATTATTTTTTCAGTATTTAAAGACTGAAAATTAATATTTAATTATAGCTAATGCTTGAAAAACCATTTGGAAAGGCTGTCACTTATCACAAATGTCCATGCAAGACTGAAAAACGTCTTTAGAGGCTAGAGAGGCATTTTTAGTGTATTCAACCTGCAAGAGAGAGGGAGCAGATGCTGCTGGTCTGATTTGCAGCCATTGGAGGACCTTTTGAGGCAGCCAAGGGCAAGAGAAGACCAATCAACAACAGGTGATAGCATCTACAGGCTGTTGAGACAAGCTGTTCTTTGTATCTACAAGCTGTTGTAGCAGGGCAATAGCTGCATTTGACTGATTTTCAGTCATTCTTCGCAACAAAACTTTGAATTTTCTCTCTCTACAACTCTCTCTCTCATCTTCCAGCCATTTCATAGCCTTGCTCTGAAGATCTCAGCATTTGGACCCTTGGAGCCTGAGAAATTGCAAATTTCTCTGCTATAAACCCTAATTTACAGCAGGAATTAGGGTTTGGCAACAGCCTCGGGAAGCATGCCAGAAATTGGAAGCTCCAAGACTTGGATTCAAGAGGGCTGAAGGTGAATTTTAGCTAAATTCAGGTGGAGGACAAGCCAACCATTGAATTTGAGGCATTTTCATCGTCAATGAAGTGGGTGAAGGCCAATTAAGTGCCCAAATCAAGGGGCAAATCAGATTGAAGACTTGTTGGTCACTTTGGATAGTAAGGGGAGTTTGGATTGTGAAGGGGATCAGGAGAATCCCATTGTAAATCAAAATTTTCTTCAATAAAACTAAAGAAATACCGAAAGGGGGGTCAATTTTGGAGCTAATCAAGTGTGCATTGTCCAAGATCAGTAGATAGATTTGTATTTTCAGATTTGCATTAATTGTTTGCTGCTGTAATTAAGTTGTAATCAGGGATTTACTATCCATCCACGGAAGGAAGGCTTGTTACAGCGAAACCAAATGCCAAGAAACGGAGGCAAGCCAACAGAGCCAGGATGAGAGATGAGAATGAAGATGCCTCCAAAACCCCCTAAACTCAACTCGTGGCTAAGGATGAAGCAACCCTAGCTTTTGATCTAAGGCCACATCCCATCCTAGTCAAATTGAGTCAAAGTAAGAACCAAGTACACTTCAGCAATGGAGTCATTGGCTACGCCTTTGAGCCCGAAGTGGCAAACCCTTATGAGCTTGAAAAGAGGGAGTCAGAGGACAAAGCATCAAAGAAGGGAGAGCATGAGGAGAGCTTGCAATATGGTCCAATCAAGGTAACTTAGTGCCATGGAAGGGAACCTTGCTAGTTGAGCCTTGGAGAACTCTCAAACTCACTCTTAAGGTCAATGTCTTTGGTCTATGGAACCCATTCAGACCATACTCAATGCTAAGAAAGATTGAGATCTCGGCATTCAGACTGCAAGCAATGCAAGGAGTGGTCATTCCAATCTTATGGATCCCTGACACACCAAGCACCACACAGATGGACAGCACCCCAAGAGCTTCAAGGATACCTCTACTTCCGCAACCCAAGATCCGGTCTAACTGTGATGACTTAGTCCAGTCCCCACCAAGAACCTCAACTCCAAATGAGGCTAAGAAGAGCCAAAGAGGTGCCATGCACCAAGACCGCACCTTCCGTGCGAGAAGGCAAGCTAAACCAACTAGCTTATCTAAGTACAAAGCAAGCAAGAAAGATCTGGCAAAGAGGCCAAAGAAAACAACCCAAGTACTTGACTTGGCGATGAGCGCAAAGCGTCTTGGCAAACAAACCAAGAGACCAAAGTCCCCAATGCCCAAGGTAACAACATGAAGAAAGGGAGGCCCGGCACAAGAAGCAACTCAGTGGTTTGCCTCCCTTAAGGCATGGCACAACATGGCAACAATCGTGCTACCACGCCTTGACCCCAACAGCGCGATAACTTGGGATCCTGCCTACAAAGCTTGGCATGCAAAGCCATAAGCACCAAGCCCCCTCAAGTTTGGACCATGAAGCCTCCACTCCTCAAATGTAATAGAGTCGAGGATAGACTGGAATGCAAAAACAATAAAAGAACTAAGTCTAGATGGGTAGACCCTGGCCAGCTTGATAGCATAAGCTGTGTTAAGACCCCCAAGTCATAGTGCGGTGGCAGACACTGACCAGATTCATAAAAAAGGTTGCGTTAAGACCCCACTAAGGAGTTAGTCCTAGACCGGCAGACACTGACCAACTTAATAGTATAAGCTATGTTAAGACCCCAGAATGAGTCAAGGAACCACCGTTAATTACCGAGGACAACAATTCATTAAGCGGGGGTGAGTGTAAGGGTATGGGCTTTGTAGCTATACCATGGCATAGAAGCCCGAAACACCTATATAGGGAGTAGTTGTGACTCTAAGCTCAGCTTGGTTTCCACTCTATGTGTGATTCCCTATACTCAGTGGTGAACCCTCATATATGCGGTGTCACAAGGGTGTAGTCCTGGGATGTGCCTCAATGTTGTATCTTTCGATATCATGAATACAAAGATTCCTTATTGATATATCTTGTGTGCCATTCCGCTATGCCTTTTTGTGCCTCATGGGCTTTGTAGCTATACCATGGCGTAGAAGCCAGAAACACCTATATAGGGAGTAGTTGTGACTCTAAGCTCAGCTTGGTTTCCACTCTATGTGTGATTCCCTATACTCAGTGGTGAACCCTCATATGTGCGGCGTCACGAGGGTGTAGTCCTGGGATGTGCCTCAATGTTGTATCTTTCGATATCATGAATACAAAGATTCCTTATTGATATATCTTGTGTGCCATTCTGCTGTGCCTTTTTGTGCCTCATGACACGTTTTACCATGAAGTCCTCTAAAGGTCCGTAACAAAACCAAACCCTGCCCCCCCCCCAAACAAGAAAAAAAAGGTCATCATTAATAAGACACATGCTTTCCATTTGAACATGATGCTAGAATAGTTGTTCTCCCCCCATGCCTTGATCTCAAGAATCATAGTATCAAATAAAGCTGCAGCTGATCATCTTGCCCTATTCGTGACCTGCATGTACAAGCATATTGGCAACCTTATAGCCCCGACTTGGCATCCACAACTTGGCATCTATAGGATCTACTTGTTTTTTTCCCTTTTCTAGGGAAAAGACATATGCCCATTCCCTTTACCATGTACTTGATCATTGATTGTTCCCTCACCCTTACCCCCACAACCTCAATTCACTGTTGATAGGACCTAAAGCCCAACAACTACAAGACAATCGTGACTAGCATATTCTGGCCAAGGTTTGTGGCTCTTCTCTTGAGAATGGATTAAGCAGATGGGTTGACAGCCATGGCCATAGAACAATTAGACACATTAGCAATTATACTCCAGAGTTGACAACATTTTTACATTATATGTCATCATTAAGGAGGGTCAAGCAATACAAAGTGGACAATTTATTGTTACTTTGAAGAGTTCTAAAAGACATTTGGTATGGAAAGTTTACAAGTTGGTGATGGATAGGTAGTCTTTGAGAGAATCAAAAGCACAATTGATGAGAAGTAAAACTTGCCCCTCTGACCCACACACTTTGGACTAAAGATTGATAGATTATTGATCTGATAGATAGGATTGACAGCCAATGTTAATAACAATCTTGCTATATGCTAATGACTGTGCTGATTTTATCTTTCTCCACAGCTTACAATCCCATCTTGATATCCTATATGTTTTTTGCAAGGAGAGGACCATGCTGTGAATACTAGGGAAGACCACATTCATACTCTTTAATACATTATCAGGTTGGGTTCCATATTAGCACCACAATTCATCTACCAAGGTGATATAGTGGAGTATTGTTCCATGTTGACTTTGGGGTCATGTTGTCTGGGCTTAAGTTCTCCATAAGGAGACGGCAAATGCTAGACTCTCATGAGGTTTCACAGCTTTGCTGCCCTAGAGAGAAAGTGTCCTAGATCCAGATCTAGGAGCCAATGACAAAGCTATGTCTCTTTAACACACTCTAGTCAGTCTGCCTCGAGGTATGTAGACCTTCTAGAGACATGACCTTCAATGGGTGGCAGAAGATGGAGAGACCACTAATTATGTTGATAGTCCAGGATGATAGAACCATCAGTCCCACCTAAGATCATATGAAACAAAAGTTGCCAGACAAGTAATGCTGGGATCCTTACGACATGCAAACAAATACGTGATGCAAAAGCAAAAATATTGGCATTCATTGTCAACCATATATGCTATTATCCCCACCAACTAAAAACAAAGAAGAAGATTTGACCTGCCACAACAGATAGATAAGACCATAACTTACAAGCCACTTGGCATGACTTGAATAAACGCAACAGGTTCTCTATGCAACGTGCTCCCTTTTTCTTTTTTCCCATAAATGTCCATAAAGATGGAAAACAATCACTGATGTTTGCAAGCAAGTATTGAAATTACTGCATTCCCTAATTACTGTAGATCTGAAGCGCATGTTCAAATTACAAACAGCCAGCCAGGAAAAATAGTAAGAATAGAATGTGTGCCTAACCTAAAGCAATAGCTTTCTCAAGGCATTCATACGTGCAATGAACAAGTTGTTCCGATGCTTCATCTACTTTCCCAACAAAATAAGTTTCATTCAGGTCTCCTGCAACAAAGATTCACATAAAAAATAAGACGTCAATCCTGAATAACATCAAATAGGTGTTTCATATCTAATGCTAGGCATGCACAGAAATATTCAAATTTTTAAGCATCAACATTCCAAGTAAGAGTACCATGACAGCCATTGAGGTATACTGTCACATCGACATTCACTATGTCGCCTTCCCTCAGACACCTGAAAATATCACAGCAATTTAGTATTTACATATTGTAAATGATTTTAGAGCTACTCAGCTTAGATATGAAAATCCATGTGTGTCCTTTCTGGAGAATGATAGTAAGAGAATACACAATGAGCTCTACCAAAGATGCCTCACAACTTAGATAACTTTGACTACCATCCTTCTTTTCAGGCTAGTTTGATAAAACTTTTATATTCGTATCAGTGTACACTTCAGAAAACAGATCCAATTCTGGTTCCTGTCTAATGCACTTCAGTTTTTCACTATGGCAAATGTGAAAGGTGCAAATAGCAATGGATAAGCGATACTTTCTGCTGCTGGCCTGGTTTCAACCCCTTTCAGGATAAACATGCCCCCTTCTACCAGCTTCCCCTCGCCTTCTGCCAACTGGTAGCTGAAGACCAGTTGCACCAACAAGCCAGCCGGCCATCTGGGCTGTGTTCCCCAGGTCCCCCCGTGCCCACACTCCTGCCCCACTTCAACCCTCCCTGCCTGGAGCTGGCCTGCCCCTGGCACATAAGACAGTCCCCCTCTAGTCTCCACTTGCTGCTCATCCCAGCCACCATCTCCTGTCAGCTGCACCTTGCCTCTCAATGTTCACAAAAAAAAAGCTTAGTGCCGAGTGAGTTTCAAAAACTGGAAAGTGAGGTTTTCAAACTGATAAAGATAAGTGCATAAGTCCCTCCCCTTGCCTCATCCATTCCATCTTCAATCTTCCCTTTGCTCATGCCTTTGGAAATGGAGCAATTGCCTCACCAAGTCAAGACAAAACAAAATTCTTTGAAAGTTTTAAAATCCCACTCTACTGCCCACACCTGCCCACAGCTGCTGCTCCTGTGAAACATCCACCACTTCCCCTACCCTTCCTTTATTCCAAACTAGGCCCTCTTTTCAGTAATCCCTCCCCTTGTCTCATCTGATCCATCTTCCCCTTGCCCATGCCTTTGGAAATGGAACCATTGCAGCATCCAGAAAAGACAAAACAGAATACTCAGGTGTAGCTTCAAATCCCACCATATCCCACCCTACTGCTGGCCGCCCACCTGCAGCTGTCCCTCTTGCGAAACGTGAACCGCATTCACCTACCCTTTCTTTTCTCCACACTAATCCCTCTTTTCAGCAGTTTGTCCCCTTGGCTCACCCATCCCATCTCCATCTTTCCCCTCATTCATGCCTTTGGAAATTGAGCTTGTCACAAGGACGTGAAATTTTGAGATGCTTTAATCTTTCTAATAACAATTGATTACGTTACTTATCAAATATGCAAGGCTGTTCAATACATGTGATGCACATGGCAATTATTTCAAGGTAACAGGCCATGGACTGTAAGGATGCAATTTCTATCAAAGGCAAAAGTTGTAATAAGTTAAGCCTAACACGTACTAGGTTGTATCTAGTGTCAAATTTAGGCCTAGACCAATTTATTGGCAACTAATGTCAGTGATGACATTAGAGACCAGGCATTAATTAATTAATTAATTAATGATAGTCTACCTGGTCAATAACTACTCAAGGATACTTGGAAGACAAATTGGCCGAGCCAATTTAATTATTGGTTGGTGGAATTAAATTTCTAAGCACTAGAATGATTATTAAATTATTTTTCAGAATTAATGCTTTGAAAATTAATCTAATAATCTGGATAATGTAAAAAAATGGGATTAGAAGGCTGCCACTTGGCAAAACTTGCCCATGCAAGTGGGAACGACGTTTTTAGGGGCTGGTGGAAGTCTATTCCAGCCATTGTGAGAGAGGAGGAGGTTGTTAGAGAGCACAGAGAGGCTGTTAACGTGATTTGCAACCAACAGGGATCAATCCTATAGCATGTGACAATAGTTTGGAGCCCTCCAGGAGTAGGTGACAATAGCCCAAGATCC
Source organism: Lygodium microphyllum (assembly GCF_053477565.2). Lineage (NCBI taxonomy): Eukaryota > Viridiplantae > Streptophyta > Polypodiopsida > Schizaeales > Lygodiaceae > Lygodium > Lygodium microphyllum. The sequence goes on along the minus strand of NC_141157.1, from coordinate 4,120,550 downwards.
TTCTAGTGCAGATGACAACATATAGGAGGGGGCAGTAGTCTTTCTCATGGTCCTAAGCTGTAGGTGATAGCCTCCATGGTTATTTGAGTAGGGCAGCAATAGCTTTCGAACGGTTCTTACAATGAAACTTTGAAATTTCTCTCTCTACAACATTCTCTCTCATCCCCCAGCCATCTCTCAAGTTATCTCAACATTTTCCAACAGTTTGAGCCATTAGAGGAAGAAATTTCAATCAACTTCTGCTGTAAACCCTTACTTACAACAAAAATTAGGGTTTTGACAGCCACCTTTGGATGTGTGCTCAGAATTGAGGGTCTAGGACTGGAATTCCAGTAACTAAAACTGAGAAAATTCAAGGATATTCAAAAGGCCAGCTAGCCAATATCAAATTTGGGACTGAATTCAAAACAAACCGAGAGGCAAACTGGTTTGGAGGCTTGCTAGTCAGTTTTAATAGCCAGAGGTGCTTGGATTAGCCGAGGAGATCAAAGGATCTCAGTTGTACTCCTTCCATTTGCCATATAAGATAAATAAATATCGCAAGGGGCACTAATTTAGGGCCAACAAGGTGTCTGATGTCCATGATTAAAGTGATAATATTTGCATTTTTAGCTTATGTGAATTTTATGCTAGCTGTAATTAGTGTTAAATCAAGTTATTTACCACCCTATCCAAAAAGGAAGACTCGTTCCATGGTTCCATCACCAAGATACCATTAATTGATACCATCAATTCCCTTGACTTGGTGGGCCCAAGGTGCCTGATTGACGGTCACATGCTTTGCTCTGGTGCTGAAATTGTATTTAGTTGAGGATTACAACAATAATGTCTTCATATCATGAGATAAGATCAAGCAAGAATGATGCCTCTCGATCTGAAAATGCACAAAGCATTGGGGAAAATGCAGTGCCCAATCTTCGATAAGGTGTGCAGTATGGACAACAAGATGATAATATTGGTTTAGACCAAAATGTGGATCCTTTTAGGCCATCAGAAGTTGATGACCCGCAAGACCAAGAGGAATTTGATGACCATTTTAAAGATCGGCTAATAACAACAACAAAAATGTTTGCGTGATTGGCAAATTATCCTTAGTTCATGCACTTTTTGAATCCCTTAACAGAAAGTAGTAAAGGCAAGAAGAGGAAATCGTCTTCAAGAGGTTCAAGATAGCAAGATGCACCGAAGGAAGAGCCAATACATCAGCATGATGTTTCAAATGTGGGTAGTCAGTATAAGCAAATGATAACAGTGGGGCAATTGATGCATAGCAAGGCTAACTTGAAAGTGCCAATCCAATGTTTTTTGGACAAGGACATGCATGCAATTACAGGGTAGACATATTACTTTGGTGGTGGCACTAGTTTCCATGCTATGGTGGGTCAAGGACCACATACGGAGATGTATGATACAACTCCTTATGGTATGTAGCAACCAATGCATGATATACAAGGCCCAATGTATTCCGTATAGCTGGTAATATGCATAACCCCATGTATAGCAATATTGGCATGATGTTGGGGCACAAAGTGGCAAGTTTGGTGATGCATATATACAACCCACTGTATTTGGGACTCATGGTATTAATGCTCATCATGCAAATGCTCCCTATAGTGCTGTTCATGAGGGAAAATACAGCCAGTAATGCATATAATGTATGGGAAAATGTATCTTTGTATGGCCGGTAGTATGCAAATTCCCATGCACAATCCATTGCAATGATCCAAAGTATGCAAACAAGAATATTTTCTTGTGCATCTAGTGCTCCTAGCATATTAGGTACATATGAGAGGCTGGTCAACTGGCTGCAATGTTGTTGCATATTGGTTAAGTTGGCATAGTAGCAATGTGAAAATATAAAGCATCACAATGCTTAAGAGGAAGAAAGGCCTGCAAATAAAGTTGGAGGTAAAGTTTCATATGCTTCTTGGTGGAGCTTCAACATTTTACCAATAGATGTAAAAAATTCTGATAAGTTTCAGCTTAATTTTTTATTAGTTTGAGAACCGTTTATGGTTACTTTCGGGATCAGTTTTGCATCAATTTCTGATCAAATTTTGCAATCAGTTTGTGGTCAGTTTGGGATCACATTTGGAACATTTTGTGATTAGTTCTCAAATAAGCAAGTGATCAGTTTATGCTCACTTTTCAATGGTTTATAGCTAGTTTCATGGACAACAGCATGTTAGTAAATGTCATTGACAATTTCAGCCATGGTTGATGCTGAAAATATGTTTCACTATGGCTTTCAAGTCAGAACAGTTGAGAAACATGAATTATGGATGTATCCAATGGGTTTCTAGTAACAATTTTGGGCTATTTCTCAGTATTATCTGATGTTTATGCTGGCTGGAAATTTTCAGCATGTTTGGAACATATGGCATGGTTCAACAACAATGGCCAATATTGTGATTGTGATGCCTTATGAAAATACTAGTACAATATGCTTTTCCTTTGATACAATGCAGTGCAATCGAGGACGATTGCATCGCAAGCTGCTAAGGCAGCTCCTATGTATTCATCTTCTGTACTAGACAATGCAATAGTAGGCTGTTTCTTACTTTGCCACAATTGATCACACTACTGCCCAATCCAAATGCATAACCATTGGTTGACCTCCTGTCATAGGCACAACCAGCCCAATCAACATTAGTAAACCATGTTAAGTCAAGGGATTTTCCATATGCATAAAACAACCCATAATCTGTAGTACCCTTTACATATCTCATGATCCTCCTGACTACATCTAAATGTGGTTTGCGAGGCTACTACATGAACTGACTAATTGGCCCCACTGCATAACATAAGTCAGGACAGGTCTGTAGAGTGCGAAGACCCCGCGAATCCAAGCCTGGGGGAAGCCCAACCTCACCATGGTGCCCTCTAGAAAATCCCAGTCCACCCTGTCATAGGCTTTCTCGAAATCCAAGAGTAGTACAGTCGGTCTCTGCCCACTGTGCTGGGCCCACTCTGTTGCCTCAAAGAAGGTGAATACATTGTCCAGGATACTCCTATCCTGGACAAAGCCTATCTCCACTGGCAAAGCTCCAACCGGTCTCCCCCTTTGGGGAGAAGATTGATAAGGCCTGCCGATCCCTGGTATCTGTCTTGAGGTGAAAATATGTCCTTCACCAATTCCGAGAAGGTAGTGAAGAAAGCCTTAGAGAGGCCATTCTCTCCCGGCCATTTCTGCCCGTCCTGTGTATGGAAAGCCTCCTCTAGTTCCTTCTCTGTGAAGGGGGCTAGGAGGGAGAGTCCCGTCTCCTCTGTGACAAGGGACGGGATATAACCCAGACTTTCCTCTGTGTATGGAAAGCCTCCTCTAGTTCCTTCTCTGTGAAGGGGGCTAGGAGGGAGTGTCCCATCTCCTCTGTGTATGGAAAGCCTCCTCTAGTTCCTTCTCTGTGAAGGCGGCTAGGAGGGAGCGTCCCATCTCCTCTGTGACAAGGGACGGGATGTAATCCCAGACTTGTTGTCTACATCGCAGTCCTCTAGCTGAGGGTGTCTCTTGCTGGAAGAGGTGACTGTAGTAGTCGGTGGCAATCTCCATCACCTCGTTGGGGCTAGAACGGGTCCTCCCATACTCATCTCGGAGACTGCATATCTGCTCTCCTGAGGTGCAAGACTGGTGTACCTCGAAAAACGCCTTGCACATTGTGTCCCCCTTCCGCGAACAGAAAGCTACTGAGGTGCGGAAAGAGAACTCTAAGCATCTGTCCTCTAGGCCGGCAATGGCTTCTCGCGCGGGTACCTCATGTATGGAGAGTGGGATCCCCTAGCATCTCCTGTGATAATCTCTGCGTGGCTACCAGGTCCTACCGAAGTGTACTCTTCTCGTCCCAATTCTGCTGCCTGGCTTGTATGGGTGCCTCTTGGCAAATTCTGCTCGACTCAGCTAGGACCTCTGCAACCTCCTTTGCGATTTGGTCCCTCCCACTCCACTCTTTGGTCCAAATCTGCTCTATCTGTCTCGTCACCTCCTCCCTCCTATAGATCGAGTCAGGGATCCGACAAGATCATGTATCTAGGGCAAATGCTGGGGGATCTAGTGTCAGGAGAATCGGGCAATGATCAGACAACGTGGTGCCCGCCTACTACCCAATCTGGCCTCCCCGAGAGCCTCTCCCCTCTCCCACATAAAACCTGTCCAACCACTCTAGTAGGGCTCCACCTAGCTACCTATATCCTCAAGAGAACTCTAGCGACCTCTCCCTTCTGTGAAAGGCAGGGTCTCTCCAAGCATCGCGTGCTCCTATTGGCAGTAGAAAGACCTCCCAAGCCTCCTACTCTTCCTCGGCCATGCCTTGGTAGTTTCTCCCTCTGCCCTGCTGGTCCTCCAATGCCTCCAGGTGGTTGAAGTCTCCTCCAACAATCTAGGAGTCCACCTTTGGGAGTCCTTCCGCGATCTCCACCCGGAACCTGTTGCGTGCCCTAACCTCCGTAGGGGCATAGATATTAAGGACTCCAAGGCACGAGTCCCCAATATCTAATCTGATCCATAGTACCCTCCCTGCCACTATCGTCCCGTGGTCTCGTACACAAGCGGTAAGACTCGGACCAATAGAGGTGCACACGCCTCCACTCCTGCCGTGGGCACCTATGGCGTGCTCCTAGTAAGTGTACGAGCTGCTTGGGAGTACCTTCCCTACCCGCTGGGCCTAGGTGGGGGTAAGCTTGTGCTCCTGTAGAAGTAAGATGTCGATCTGTCTGGCAAGGGCAGGCTGCAGGTCCTGCCGAACAATCAATTTTGTGGAGCCATGTGCCCCACTGTAGTGGAGGCTATTCACATTCCAAGATGCAAGGTGTAAGCTCTTGGGGAAACCTATGACTGACCGAACAGGCATCTGTTCAGTGTGGAGGCTGTTGATGAAGAGGAGAAACTATGAGGCATGCAAGTACGCTTTGCCGCCGGTTTGGACGGCGAACTCAAATCCCCCATGGTGGCCCTCGGCCGAACCAAAGGGGTGATAGATATTCCAGGTGGAACTATCAATGCATCTATCAGCCAGGCTGAGAGTCGGGACTCTGTACACTGGCAGAAACGGGCCAATCTCTAGGAACTGTGGGATATTCTTGACCTCTTTCACTACCACCCGTACCTTTGGGACTCCTGCACCTGTCACTGCATCCGCGAAGGACGCGGGAAGGATAGTACCGAAGAGCCGTCCAAAGTCTTCCACCAACTGGTGATACTCTATCGCCAAGCCGGGGAAAAGAGGGGTGACCGGGTGCCGAAGAAACCTGTTGTGGAGTGCAAATGCCTCCACAGTAAAGCCACTGTACGAAGGGACCATGTGTATGACTCCCTTCGTGGATGCATATGGTGAACTGGCAAGCAACTCGCAAGCTGCGTCTGCCGAGCTGAGCCTGACCATGAAGATCCCTTGGCCCAATAGGACCGCCTCCTCGATCTGTGCTATGTCGATGCGCAGCGTGGAGTGAAGCCAATCCTGAAGCTGGGCCCTGGCTGGGGAATGTCATACTACCTGACCATAAATCGATGTTTTCTTTAGCTCCAGCTCCTTAGCTCGGACAGCTAAGAGTTGCTCCTCAGAGAGGACGATATGCAAGGTGTTTGACTGGGGGGGCACTCTCTGAGTGTGCCGGCGTTTGACCAGAGGTTTCCATTGCGTGACCCTTCTGCGAAAAACTACCAATCACGTCACGGTGCTACCTGGGGGGGGGGGGGGGGGGGGGGGGGGGAAAGAGTTGTTGCAGGAGAGGGAGCAACTGGAGGGTGGGGGGAACAGTGGCGAGGGGGGGGGGGTTGGACCCCGCGGACTGAAACAAGGTTGCGGACGA